>NW_016157274.1:100635-104725 GCF_001687245.7 Rhagoletis zephyria | reverse complement strand
TAAAATATTCTTATTTCTCGTCTAAAACTCATTGTAAGTATCAATTTTGAGTGAATTATCTTTAGTAGTTACTAAAATATCGCACTTTTCGTATTTCTGAAAATTACCGTTATATGGGAGGTAGGCGTGGTTATTTTCCGATGTTGCTAATTTTCAATACCATCCGTCCTATGCCCGAAAGAAGTACGCGTACCAAGTTTCGTTAAGATATCTCTAGTTTTACTCGAGTCATCGTGTGCATAGACCGGACGGACGGACATACAGTCACCGCTTAATCGATTTCTCTTTTCATTCTGATCATTTATGTATACATTTGTCTATATCTATCTCGATTCGTTTTGCCTGTTACAAACAACCGTTATGTGAACAAAGTTATAATACCCTTGTGCACAAGTGCGCTCGGGTATAAAAATAATCGAAAAAAATAGTTACTTCTATGCTGATGTGATCTTACAGACCACGGGCAAGTAATTAAAATGCGATTACTACCGCATTTCTCCCTGCAGACGTTTGTTCGCTACCGGAATTAACTCATTGCCGACCCGGTAAAAGCTATTCGTGGTATGAAATACGCGCGTAAACTGAATGTTTATTATCAAAAAATTTTGTTGTGGTCTGATAGACCAAAAATAGTACGTAAGGGTTAAGCGCATATAAATAAAGCGATTGCGTTGGCTTGGACATATTGTACGCATGGGTATGACGACGCTCCGGTGACGCTCCGCACCTATGGGTAGACAACGAAAGCAAGGGCACCCACGAACTCAATGGAAGGACCAAGTGCAGAAGGACCTGTATGCACTCGGGATGAACAACTGGCGCATTTTCGCAGAGGAGAGAGGCAATTGGAGAAGCTTTTTGGGGTCGGCCCATACTGACAAACGGTTGTAGTGCCAAATAAAACGAAGAAGATTATCCAAATAAAAAATAAAATTGTATTCACAAATTTTCTATGTTTGAATGACGAATACATTTTTATTCTTTATTAGAGGAATTTCGAATGAATAATAAGTTTTTACAAGTAATTTTGGCCACATAATTGTAAAATTCCACGGAATGAGCAGCCATGATGTGTGGTGATTTGGTGAAACTCACGTAATGATCAATTGCAGGGTTCGAAGAAATGGCAAAAAAAGCGATACATCGATAGCCTACAAACAGTGATCGGACTTAATAAAAATTCTGTATGGTAGATTCTGGAAAAAAATGTGGTAGATTTAGAAAAAATGGGGTAGATCTCAGGTTTCGGATCAAACTTTTTACAAAAATTAAAAAAAAAATCTGAAAGTTTTCACCTTAACTGAAAACTTTTTAATTCGAATCTCTAGAAAAAACTTTTAACTTGGGTTTCGCCAATTTTGAGAATCCTCAAGTAAAAGTGAACAACGCGTTGAAAACTTTAGATGCACTGTTATGTGGTAATCCTTTCACAAAAATCGTAGATTTTTTACATTTTCTTTATTAGTTCTTTTTATAAATCATATATTTTGCAATTTAACACAAAAAAGTCACGTTTCCCGACGAAAAATTTAATATTGAGAAATTGAGAAAACTTACTGTTTGACAGTTTCTTTTCTCCTCCCATTCGGCTTTGTTTACTTTTACTTGATAAATCTCATCGGCGACGGGAATGCGAGATCCTGTATACTATTCATTCTTGTTATTAGGGACACGAATTTCGATACGATATGATACCACATCGACATGGGCGTCGACATATAAACAAATCCCAAAACTTTCATCTTTACACATTCATGTTTCTGGTATGCGGGGACGATATGTACTTGCCGATTTGTTTTACAAAAGTTATTTAAAAAGCATGAAGAAAAATGGGAACGAAATAGCATCCTCTTTTCATGTCCAACATTTCTTCAGAATGATAGATTACATCCACGGTTCCATATTTTCGTGTACGTTTTTACACATTCCAAAGAAAAATTACTCATTAGGGAGAATTTTTTACTTATTCGGAAGAATTTTCGACCTTAAAGTAAGTAAAGTTTTTGTTTGATCCAGAGATGGATTTTTGGTTCACTGTAGGGACGATAGCCTCTACTGGAACTGGTTTGTATCTTTTCAACATATTTTGCAAAACTATCTAAAAATGTTGCATTGCATTCATTATTTGAATTTTTTTATGTTTTTCGATGCCAGTACAAGTTATCCGTTATCTTTAACGCTTTCGAATCACTTATTCCACTTTCGAATCGAATTACATAGTAACCGCCCAGAGCTAACTACAATTCGAATAAGACAAATCATTTTATAGACAGAACTTAAAAACAAGCAATTCCCAGCAGTTTTCCCTCACGTTGTGAGTAATTTACAATCATACATATGTATATATGGATGCAAGCACCTGCAATAAAAGCCCAAGCCAGTCAGTAAAAATACCAGTTTATTAACTAGTATGAGCTAAAAGGACGTCCTACCAGTTCGACAATTTCGAACTACTTAGGCGAATATTCTAAGTCGAAGACTACCAGCTCTGGTTCTGAGGTCGCAGGTTCGAGTCCGCTTGAGTCGATGTAAGTTAATATAATTATTTCAATTTAAATATAAATTACAAATGTGAAAATCTAATTTCATTTGAGAAAAAAACATATCGAGCCCTAACCGCCAAAATAACCTAAGCGACTTTTTTTCAAAATTTTCTTTTTGATGCAGAAATGCATCTAGATGCACTAGCGATATATTTCTATATATGTAAATGAAAAAAAAATTGTTTTTATAAAACTAAATTTTTAATTACAATAAAAAACTTAAATCAAAAAAATAATTATGTTCGGAATCGTTATAAAACTGTAGGTCCCTTCCATTTAAGTGGCAACATCAAGGCGCACGCCACAAATCGGAAGAGAAGCTCAGCCAAACACTAGCATATGTATATGTAAGCGCCAATCTATTATTATTATAAACAAGTAATTTTTAAACAAAAAACAAAACCAACTTCAAATCTCATATACAAATTTAGGAGTACCGTTAATTTTTTCACGATCCAATGATCGGATCTAAACCAGATTAGTATGGGACCACCTCTGAGACACTACCTTTCCGATGCATAAAGAAATCGGTTGACGTGGTCCAAAGTTATGCGGTAACATACAAAAAAAAAATAAAAAATATTCCGACGAATGGATAACCTCCTCCTTTTTTAAGTCAATTAAAAAATACATTTAAAATTTTAAAACAAGAAAAATGTTTTCCCTGCACAAGGACTTAAACCTCAGACACGCTGGTGCATTGCATGTCGGCCAATGCGACAGCTGGAGAGCCGCGAGCAAAATTACATACTTATTCCTTTCACTGGGGATGAGTTGGCCGACTATCCCATCAACTGGTATGATGCTACTATTATTTCTCCTTGCAGATACTGATGCATAGCCAGACAATTGACATATCGTAGGAATACCAGTCCCTCACATTGAAAAAGAATACAACTTGAACTAGTTGGGCTGAAACGCAAACTGGTAGCATTCTAGTGCAAAACTAGTAGCTTTCTCTGCAGGATATTTAGGTATGCACACATACATACATATATATGTGTCAATACATACAAACATATGTATGCAACCAGGGTTGTTGCAAATATTTGCATTCGCATTCGTTATGCAAATGATTCGCATCATTATACACATTCGCATTCGACATTCGCATTCGCATCAAATGATACGAATGTTTTACGAATGCGAATGCATACATCGGCAGAGAGTCCACTCTAATATTGTTGAAATGGCTCTAATAGTTCATTTTCATCAAGGTTTAACTGCAGTTTATGCGTATTTGAACAAGGAGATTACAACTCGAAGGGGGTAATTCCTCCTGATGCTTTCCATTTCCAGACAACCGGTCAGGTACGAGCATGATTTTTAATTTCGACCAAACTCAAATACATTGTTTGTTGGTCCAAATAATGAGACACGTATTTTTTCTTTTGGCTCGGAAAATTTTTTCCGCCGAATTGAACGCGATTTTGTTTTTCAGGCAAAAATCGATTATTCGAATTGACAGTGAGAATGTTTTTTTAAAATGCCCATAACTTTGTCAAAATTTAATAGATTCCAACAATGTTTTTACTCAAATGTCAGTA
>NW_016157274.1:49754-86144 GCF_001687245.7 Rhagoletis zephyria | reverse complement strand
TCTGAGTTATGATTTTTTATAGAAAATATACGTTTTTGTGGTACATACTACAATGTAAACAGTAATTTTCACTTAAAAAATTGAAATGATGAAAAATACTCGAAGTGCTGAATAATTGTAAGCTTTAATGTTTTTATATTTTTTATTTTTTTTTATTTTTTATACAAATCAGAGATAAAATAACATGACAATAAACTTATAAGTTTCTATATCTAATATAAAACGCAAAAAAAAGATTTATCATTATCGATACATTGAAATTGAAATAACTCGATGAAGCTCCTATTCCACAAGTTTCCACTCATGTTTCCAAGTTTTCGCCGTATACACACGAGTATTATTATCGACTTTAGGTAGATTTTTCCAAACATGGGCATTTTATAAAAATTTCCAGTTCGTTGACATCTAATAATAAGTGTTTTATTTTCGGCGTTCTCAATTGCACTTTTTCAACAAATGTCTTTGCACATTGAATATAGTCCGTTGGCTCTACAGTTAAATTGTGCCGCGTCGCAAAATGTTTTACTAGTCCCCCAATTCCATCACACGAACCTTTCCCGTGCCCTGTTGCAGAAAATATCAATTTTCTTTCAAGCGCCGATTCTTTGAGTTCATTCAGTTGAAACCGATTCTTAAAATGACTCGGAGCTCCATCGGATATAATCGTCATACTGCGCAAATTTATATCACGAAACCTTTTCTTCAAATCATCTACAATTTTGTCTACCGCTAACAACGCATGTGCTGAATCATGCGATGTGTCGTCGGTTACGACAACATAGCTTTCAGTTTTTTGGCCAACGTAACAAACTGCTTGGAAAATGGATACTTGTTTGGATTTCCAATGATAAGACTGAACCTCGTTTCTTATAATGACCGACAAATTCTCTGCAAAATGCATGTGCAGTAGTAAATGATTCGAATTCTGTTTTGAGATTTCTTTTTCTTCTCTTATGCCAGCTTGTTGAGATTTATTACACTGTAAATGGGTATTAACTTTAAGTGTCCACTCAGCTACTGTTCGAACAAATGATTCTATTGAAGTGGTTTTTTTGATCAAATCATTCCCTTCCCAAAAAGCATAAGTAATTTCTTCTTGCATTTCTTCTGAGAGGAATTCTGTCAATTTCAGAATTACACCATCGGCTCCGAGGCATTTTTTGCATTCTTTAAAGATGCATGGATCGCTTTCCATCGAACAAACTGCGGCTGATAGTATGGTTTCGCGCACATTCGGAAGAACGACACTATATCTATTTAAACAGTTGCTTAAACCAACTAAAAGTAAGTCGAAATTGGTGCAATATATACATAAACATACTTGCTGTGTGACCCACTTTGGTCGTAGAGTAAAAAATTTAGAATGGCCAATTTTTAAGTCAGGGTGGTCGTGTTTAAATATTCCATAGCTTTCAGATATAGTACGCGACATAAAACGTTTCACTTTAACAACTTTGTCACCATTTTCGTAAACTTTCACGGTATCGTTTTTATTAGGACTTTGAGTTGTGCAATTCAAATCATCATTCAAATAATATTCCAGAGAAATTGTAAGAACATTTTCATTTATCGGATGACTCAAGTATGGATCGGGAGAGCTATAATTTCCTTTATCATTAAAAACTTTTCTAGCTTTTCTGATCATGTGATCCGTGACATCTGGCCATTCCGACATCATCACATTTTTTGTTATTTCGCATATAGGCGCAGCTGTCAACAATCGAATTTTTTCAGCATACGAAGTACAATTTCGTGAACTGTTACCAAAATTCTGGTACCAACTATTGCACATTTGACAATCTGACGATTTTGACATAGACTGACTACGTATATCTGTTGCAGAAATATCGTACAATTTTCTCATTTTTAAAATACGCGAATATTGCAATTCTTTTGCCTCAGGAAGGTATGATTGGTCGGAAGACATCATGCTAGTAAGCGACGAACTGCTACTCGGTTCCGGCGATAACAATAATGGTGAGTTCCCGGCGATTTTTTTCAGCAATTTTGAGTAACAATAGTAGCACACTTCGTCTTCAGGAAGAATTGTTGCATTAGGAATCAATGATTGCAGTTTCTGTGCAATATCGCCTAATTTGTGAAACTTAGTTTTTGCTGACTCGTAAACAACTTTTAAGTGATTTGACTCCAAATCTTTACATTTTTTGTTTCCGAAAAATGACGTCGTCGACATATTGGTATAATGTGTAAAATATGGAATAAAAAAAAGTTCTTCGCGCGAGAGACAAAAAAAAATTGCTAAATTCAAAAAGTGAATGTGCAGTAAATAATAACCTGCTAAAAATATATCTATTTACTTCAACAATGAAAGGATATATGTATTTCGAACATTGTGAATATCGCATTATTAGTGCACCGTGAATTTTTGGCAACATGTCATAATAACGAATTAGAATCAAAAGCTTACGATAAATGCTTCTACACAAAGTACAGCAACAGCGACGAAATCCCGCCGAAAGATCCGGATTCAACTCTGAATAGATTGCTTCGGTGATCTTCAAAACATTTGACGAACTTGACACAATCTTCGAAGATATTTTTGGGGATTATGCTGACTATTGCTTAAATCGATCTTATACTCGAAACGAGGCGTTTTCGTCGACGTGTATAGATTTTCTGACGATTCGATTATAAAAAGTGGGAAAATGTGATTTGGTATTTCGAAACTGTATGGTGGAAAGTGTGTTCTAATATCTATTTGATACACAAAAAATGATCACGGCTGTACTTTTTGCTGATATATTACATACATATGTTCCATTTAGTTAAACAATATAAGAATATTGTAGTATGTACCACAAAAACGTATATTTTCTATAAAAAATCATAACTCAGAAAAAAAAAATCTTCGCTATTAGAGATTTGGGTTGATTGTAGTTCAAAGTGTCTCTTTCCCGGTAAAAAAGATTGAGAGAAAAAAAATACACTTTTTGAGAAATTAAATTTATAAAAAAATTTGCACTTTTTATTTATTGTTAAATAAAAAATTTTAAATGAAAATCAATAATAATAAATAAAAAAAATATAAAATATAAAAACATTAAAGCTTACAATTATTCAGCACTTCGAGTATTTTTCATCATTTNCTATAAAAAATCATAACTCAGAAAAAAAATCTTCGCTATTAGAGATTTGGGTTGATTGTAGTTCAAAGTGTCTCTTTCGCGGTAAAAACGTTTGAGAGAAAAACAAAATACTCTTTTTGAGAAATTAAATTTATAAAAAAATTTGCACTTTTTGTTTATTGTTGAATAAAAAATTTTAAATAATGAAAATCAATAATTATATCATTCCATCTTGAAGTGACAAGAATTACTGACATTTGAGTAAAAACATTGTTGGAATCTATTAAATTTTGACAAAGTTATGGGCATTTTAAAAAAAACATTCTCACTGTCAATTCGAATAATCGATTTTTGCCTGAAAAACAAAATCGCGTTTAATTCGGCCGAAAAAATTTTCCGAGCCAAAAGAAAAAATATGTGTCTCATTATTTGGACCAACAAACAATGTATTTGAGTTTGGTCGAAATTAAAAATTATGCTCGTACCTGATCGGTTGTCTGGAAATGGAAAGCATCTCCTACTAAGTATAGGCAAACGAAAGGAGAAAAGCAAACACTAAGAAATAAACCTTGCCGCCGATAGAGTATTTTCGATTAAGAATGTCCACGATTTAGCTTTCTCTGATTCCATATATACACATTTGATATTGCCTTTTTTAAGATATTTGCCTTTTCTACCTTTAATTGTAAAGGGCGAGGAAAAAGCCCTTATTCCTGATAACACCGTGCGACAGTAAATTTTACAGACTAAAAAAGGAATATATTCGCGGAAATATAGGAAGATTACATTAAAACTGCGTACTTAGTTTTTCTCTCTGACGTCAGGATTTTTTTTAAAGGACTTTGGAATTTAAAAAATATAATTACTTCAAAAAATTACTTAAAAAATTCAGTGCAATGTAGAATAAACCAAGGATATAAAATGTAATAAAAAATCTGTAGAATTATAACAGAACAAGTTTTTTGGGTATGGAAAATGCCTGAATAACTCAGTGATAGGGGAGACCAGTATGTTTGCATGTATGTAGTATTTACATAAAAAAATATTTATTGGTTCTAAAAAGGTTTACCACCTCTGCATGGTTGTAAGCAAAATACTCCGGAAGCAGTGTCCGGAGGATGCATCAGACCATGATACAAAAAAGAAAGGTAGTTTCATTGTTACTTTTCGGGCGCCATATTAACTACATGACAATTAAGCAGATTGTGAAATTTCATTTTCAAATACCTAATCCCCAAAAATAATTTTTTTGTAAATAAATAAAAATAAAAATTTGTTGAATGTAAAAAAAAATTAATTTACAAAACTGAAAGAAATTTTTTTTCGATTTGAGCAACAAAGAAAATTGAATTTCATACGTCTTAATATTTGCAAAACAAGCGACCAATGTCTTCTGTGAAATTAAAGACCGGTAAATATGTTGCCCACCGCAAAAATTATTTATTATTAATTTTGTTTATTATATAGCCAATCATACAAAATAATTTTGATGTGCTTTGCAAACGGCAACTCAGGTAAGTCTTTATTTTTGGAGATGCGTGATATCATAGAATTGTCTCTATTAGAGTTAAGGACGATGATATTACTAGACTTTCTCGCATTAATTTTTATTAAGATATACGCAAATGCATTCCGATCCAGCTGAAGATTATGATAAAATAAATAATATAAAAAACTTTTTAATATACAACGATTTTATAAATAGACTAAAAAGTAGAAAATAATAATTCTCAGTCCCATAGAATTTGTTTTGATAACTTTTGATTTTGAAATTTTAGCAAAAGTCATTATAAACAATTTATGAGATTGAAAATGAAAAGCGAGGGGCGCATGTCATAGACCGGAATTGATATGAAGGGTAATATATGTATGTATGTGGATATATGTACATATGAATAACGACCGCTTAAAATCGATCTCAAATTTGTACTTTCTCTGTAGAAATTTTAGGTCTATGTTATGTAGTTTGACTATTGTCAATTAAATCGAATGCCGTGTATTGCATGCGCCCCACGCTTTTCATTTTCAATCTCATAAATTGTTTATAATGACTTTTGCTAAAATTTCAAAATCAAAAGTTATCAAAACAAATTCTATGGGACTGAGAATTATTATTTTCTACTTTTTAGTCCATTTATAAAAGCGTTGTATATTAAAAAGTTTTTTTTTTTAAATTATTTATTTTCTCATAAACTTCAGCTGGATCGGAATGCATTTTCGTATATCTTAACAAAAATTAATGCGAGAAGGTCTAGTAATATCATCGTCCTTAACTATAATAGAGACAATTCTATAATATCACGAAGCTCCGAAAATAAGGACTTACTTCAGCTACCGTTTGCTAAGCACATCAAAATTATTTTGTATGATTGGCTGTATAATAAACAAACTTTAATAATAAATAATTTTTGCGGTGGGCAACATATTTACCGGTCTTTAATTTCACAAAAGACATTGGTCGCTTGTTTTGCAAATATTAAGATGTATGAAATTCAATTTTTTTTTGTTGCTCAAATCGAAAAAAAATTTCTTTCAGTTTTGTCAATTTTTTTTTTTTTTTATAAAAGCCTGCTTTTTGAGGATTAGGTATGTGAAAATGAAATGTCACAATCTGCTTAATTGTCATGTATGTAGTTAATATGGCGCCCGAAAAGTGACAATGAAACTACCTTCTCGTTTGTATCATGGTCTGGTACATCCTCCGGACACAGCTTCCGGAGCATTTTGCGGACTCTCCATGGCTTACAACCATGCAGAGGTGGCAAACGATCTTTACCATGGGGCACAGTGCCTACCCACCTTTTTTGAACCAATAAATTTTTTTTTTTATGTGAACACATACATGCAAACATACTGGTCTCCCCTATCACTGAGTTATACAGGTATTTTCCATACCCAAAAAATTTATTCTCTTATAATTCTACAGATTTTTTATTACATTTCATACCCTTGTTTTTATTCTACATTGCACTGAATTTTTTAAGTAATTTTTTTAAGTAATTATATTCTTTAAATTCCAAAGTCCTTTAAAAAAAATCCTGACGTCAGAGAGAAAAATTAAGGACGCAGTTTTACTGTAATTTTCCTATATTTCCGCGAATATATTCCTTTTTTAGTCCGTAAAATTTACTGTCGCACGGTGTTATCAGGAATAAGGGCTTTTTCCTTGCCCTTTACAATTAAAGGTAGAAAAGGCAAATATCTTAAATAAATCTAGTTTAAAAAAACTAAAAAACACGCTTTTAAAGCATATCAAACTAAAAAGTAAAAAATAATTCTTAATATAAGTTGAAAATAATAATGAACAAAAAAATACTAGTATTATTGTGAAAAAGCGTGGGGCGCTCTTTGCCATATTTTTCGTCTATCTTATATTAAGAATTATTTTTTACTTTTTAGTTTGATATGCTTTAAAAGCGTGTTTTTTTAGTTTTTTTAACCTACAATTATATTTAATTTTTTAGTTCGACTTATTGTTAAAAATAAAATTTTTTCTAAATGCTCGAGTACTCCAGCCGGAAAGTAAGTAGACGGTACGCATGCGCAGACTTTCTTGCGCAGGTTGTCTTACTTGCTCTCACACAGAGGCTGTGTGAGGAAATTAATTAATCCTGGCGATCCTAATCAGGATGATGAGATAAACTTATGAAATTATTATATTGTCGCTGATTCTTGATAAGTGTACAAAGTTTGAATTAAATCTGGCCGTTTAAAGTAGGTGAAGCTAATAAAAGGGTGTTAAAAAGGCAATATCAAATGTGTATATATGGAATCAGGGAAAGCTAAATCGTGGACATCCTTAATCGAATATACTCTATCGGCGGCAAGGTTTATTTCTTAGTGTTTGCTTTTCTCCTTTCGTTTGCCTCTACTTAGTAGGAGAAATTACCTCCTTCGAGTTGTAATCTCCTTGTTCCAATAGGCATAAACTACAGTTAAAACTTGATGGAAATGAACTATTAGAGCCATTTCAACAATATTAGAGTGGATTCTCTGCCGATATACGCATTCGCATTCGCAAAACATTTGTATCATTTGATGCGAATGCGAATGTCGAATGCGAATGTGTAAAATGATGCGAATCATTTGCATAACGAATGCGAATGCAAATATTTGCAACAACCCTGGTTGCATGCATATGTTTGTATGTATTGACACGTTTGTATGTATGTATGTTTATATGCATACCAGAGACTGGCTTGCGTTGAACGCCAACTATTGCAAACTCAATCAATACTGCTGCTTTGTATGACTGAGCAGCGGCGTTGGCTTAGTAGTATCGATACCTTAACGAAATTAGAGGATGACAGAACACCAGCGCATAGCGTGCTGTCTTGCAAATACAGCCACCACAAGTGAACGATACTTATAACAGCTCATACTGAAATTGACTTCGGCAAAACTGTATTCCGAATGCTCGTTCACGAAACTGGCATACGCGGCATTTGAACGGTTGCCGAAAGCATGAGAGCTCATTGGGACGGTTGGCGAAGCAAGACGCCGCAGTTCATTTGTTGCAGAAGTCGTTTGACTTGTTGCTGAAAGCCCTTTGACTTGTTGCCGACGAATGTTGTAAAGCAGACCTGGGCGGCGCCTACCCGGCGGGAATATTCGCGTATACATACACGCTCTGCTTTAGAAGGCAGCGAAAGCTTCGTTCAATCGCACTGATATTTCAGCGACGTCACCACCCAGTAGAAATCGGTTGTATGCATTCTGGAAGGATGGTTGCTATATGAGTGAATTAGTGTGAACAATTCATGCGTAGTCATGAATTTCCACGAATAAATTCAAATTCGAGCGAATTGCAAGCGAATGTACGTTGTCGTTGTTTTAAGTACATTTCTTGATAAATTTGAAGTGGAATCTTTGTAATATTTTCAGTCTTGTACACAAATTTTAGTGAACGGACGTGTTGTGCGATACTATTTTCAGCACAAACGGGCTTTTACAAGATATGCATTTGCATATGTAAGTGCCTACTTGTTTGTATGTCCCGTATATTAAAATGTATCAGAAAGGTAGCATTTACGTATGGGGATCTTGTAAGAATGCTTTAATACTGTTCCATTAATGCATTTTTGTATGTTTGAAACATTAATACAGCCATATGCCTACAGCAGTAGTACAAGTGTATGATTAAGGTACGCATAAGCTCTGAGAAACCACGCGTGTTAAATGGAAATGAAGATTCATTTATACTGGCATGTATACACAGCAGCAACCTCATGCCACCAACAGCGATGTTGTATGCTTAAGATTTCTACTGGGCAGAGATCACTTGCAGGCGGATGTCATAGATGAAAACAGCGAGACACCGCTGGCAGTGCAGCAAAAGTGGGTGGAAATTGATGTGAGGTTATCGAGCCTCGTTATGGATTACGTACTCGATAACCCCGAAGGTCCTCACCCAGAGTTCGACTCGTCGGAATCCCTATGGGAGTACCGGGTTGTCAAATGCGCGGACCAGTTCTCCTACGATTTCCTAGCTGGATGCGTTGATCGGCTTGACGCGTAAATCGGCTTGAAGCTCAAGCTGATCCCAGCAAAGGACATCCCTAGGAGACCCCGTGCGCGCATTTGGCTGCCCCCGATAGCCGAACAGGGCGAAAAGTTGCTGCGGTGTATCCAGCTGCACAATAAGGACATACCGGCGATAAACGAATGGAAGCTTATCAAAGTGGAAGAGCCCAGTAGGCCCTCGAATAAGCCCATTCTTCTGGCTATCTACGCCGAATCTCTGGACGCCCTAGCAAAGGCTGACTACAGGCTCCGGTTTGGCATAAGGAAGGCGAAAATGAGGGTTTTCCTAGGAGAGGTTAGTCCCGTAGACGAAGACCAGGAGGTCGAGTGATAAGGTGAGCTTCTGATGGGAGTGAAACTGACAGATGACCCCGATTCCCAAGCTTAAAAAGCACAAATAAATCTGCAGCATTCGAAGTGTGCTACAGATAATTTAGCCGTTCTTCTCAGCGAGGATGACATTGAGATTAGTCTAATCCAGGAGCCCTGGGTTAATAATGAGACGGTAATGGGGCTCAACATAGTCGGCTATAATCTTTACTACAAGAAGGAGGTGGTAAACCGTGGGCGTGTATTCTTATCAAGAAAGGCATAAATGCATTCCTTTTCTCTAATTTTAGCACAGCAGACACAACGTTATTTAAGGTGGAAACTCCAGAACAGCCCAGCATTATCTTGGTATCGTCCTACATGGCCCACGACAGGGACAGTCCACAACCAGAACTCAGCGATATCCTAGCGGGAAACCACAGACAAATTATTTTGATTAGCTGCGATGCGAATTCCAGGCATCCAGTTTGGGGCAGCACCACGGCGAACGAACGAGGTGAGTCCTTACTACACTTTATCTTAAACACCAGCCTAAGTATTTGAAATAAGGGCAATAGATCTACCTTTATTTTTCCGAGTACGGACCGGTTCTTTGGAAGGGGAGGAAGTGTTGGACGTAACATTGTTGTCAGAAAACGACATCGTTTCCGTAGAGAACTGCAGAGTATCAGACAGGCCGTCAATGTCTGACCACTGTATGATCCTCTTTGACCTTTCCGGTATATCCAATACTCCCTCGGCATACAGGAACCCACGAAGAACCAATTGGGATAGGTATAATAGAATATTAAGTAATCACCTATGTAAAAGTAATCTAGATAAAAAGATTACATCAGTCGAGGACCTGGACAATAGAATAGATGATTTAGAGGTAGCTATGAGAAAAGCCTTTGACAGGGCAACCCCAATACGTATAGCGGGTAGAAATCGCCGCCGTGGTGGAATGGGGAACTCAAAGCCCTGAGAGACAACATTAGAAAACTCTTTAATGAAAGCTTTAAGACAAAAAACTGGGCGCCTTACAAAAGTGCACTAAAGTCATATAAAAGGGAACTAAGGAAATCTAAGGCAAAATCCTGGCAATCCTACTGTTCGGCCAAAAAAGCTCTAAGGACTCAGCTAGGCTCAGCAAAGTCCTGTCCAAACAACACACCAACTTATCACTGATAAAAAAATATAATGGTGTGTGCACAAGCTCAGCCAAAGATTCCTTGGAGATAATAGTCAAAACTCACTTCTCGGACTGCACTTCAGGCACTGCAGGGCCGGATGGCATAATTCCGGCAATGCTACAGGGGAAGAAAGCAGAACTAATAGTACTATTAGGCTCTATATTCAAAGCCACCATCACCCTAAGTTACATTCCAAAAAGTTGGAGAAGGGTGAAAGTGGTATTCATTCCTAAGCCAGGAAGGAAGAATCACGAAACAGCAAAAGATTTCAGACCTTTAAGCCGTACCTTGTTTTTACATGAAACATTGGAAAGGCTAGGAGCCTTTCTATCTATATAAGATCGCTACTAGGGGAAGCGTCCATTTCAAAGGCACATTACGTACATTAAGGGAAGATCCACGGAAACAGCTCGGCATGAAGTGGAGGGTCTGGAAGAAAAATCACTCAAGCAATATACTCTGGCAGCCTTTCTTGACACTGAAGGCGCATTCAATAATATCAAGGTCAGCACCATTGTAGACTGCCTACAGAAACTAGGAGTATGGCAGTGCCTGCAGGTGGATACAATAGATTCTATACAATAGAATAATTCATGCTACAAACGGGACTGCATCGCTGACCCATCATGTGAGTAGAGGCACCCCACAGACCTCAACAAAGGGGGCGCCAAAGTTGTGGCGTACGCCGATGATGTGGTGCTGGCAGTTATGGGCCCTTTCCTCTTAACTGTAAGCGAAATACTCGAAAGAGCACTGGGAAAGTTACACGTTTGGGCCACGGAGAGGGGGCTTAGAGTAAATCCAGATAAGACCGAGCTTATGCTATTCACAAATATGAACAAAATACCCCAGTTCAAAGTACCGTCGCTAGATGGTAAGATGCTCAATCTATCTTCTAGCGCGAAGTATTTGGGAGTCATGCTTGCCCACGCTGAACTGGAAAATCAACATCGAATATCGTAGACAGAAAGCCTACATATTATACTATACCTGCAAGAGAATCTTCAGCAGGAATTGGGGACTAAAACCGAAGCTGGTGATGTGGATGTATACCGCCATCATAAGACCTATTCTAACTTACGGCGCACTAGTCTGGTGGCCGGGCATAAACAAGCAGTATAATGTAATTAAACTAGGTACTTTACAAAGAGGAATAACGGGTGCATTTAACCCCTATTGATCTCCACCCAAAAGAAGTGGCCATGAAATCTGCAGTCAGAGTCAGAGAGTTAGGACTACGGGGAACACGCCAATACAATCACGACAAAATACCGACTATATGGTATCTAATCTCAGCTTCGATAACATACAGGTGAGAATCCCATCCAGAAGAGAGTGGAGGAAGGGCAGAGTGGCCGATAAAGAGGCAATCTCTCTCTACACCGACGGCTCAAAGATGGGCTCTGGTGTTGGGGCAAGTGTATACTCCGAGGAACTCGGCGTCTCCTTATCTCTCCATCTAGGAAATGGGGCAAGTATCCTCCAAGAGGATGTCTTTGGCATCCTTGAAGCTTGTTCTAGGAGAAGTAATGGGCAGAATTAAGAAGGCAACAATATACTCTGACAGCCAAGCGGCTCTGTTAGCGATCACCAAATCCCAGCTAGTCCAGAAGTGTAAAACTGAGCTATGCTTAGTGTCGGCGCCAATAAGCGTCTCTCTTGTCTGGGTTCCTGGCCATAGGAACATTGAAGGCAATGAGAAGGCCGATGAATTGGCGAGGACAGAAGAAGAAGCCGAAGCTGTTGTACTGGGATGCCCCCTCGGATTCGTTAAAAGAGAAATTGGTTTGTACTTTCTTGGACTGGCAAAGAGAAGGTGGTTGGACATACGGACTTATAAAACAGCTAGAGAACTCTGGTCTGACTATAGCAGGACGAAGACACTAGACCTGCTTAATAGATAAAGGGCAAAAGTATTTAAAATTGTAGCAACCATTACGGGCCACTGGCCGATAGGCAAACATGCACAGAGAATGGGGCTCCCATATAATAGAGTTTGCCGAAGCTGTCAAATTGAGGGTAGCGAGGAAAGCGTTCAGCATTTCCTTTGTGAATGCCCAGGTCTAGCGGCTATTAGGCTTAAAGCACTAGGTAGACCCATACAAAAAAAACAGGCAGATATATCAGGATCAACTAAAGGTAACATCGGCAAATTCATCAGGGAATCAAGATGGTTTGACCGAGAAAACTAGACATGCATAGGTATTTATCATTCCCACGAAAGTGCATCAAAATGGCGCAAACGCGCTAATTGCATCATAGTAGTACTATGAAGTACTATGAAGCACTGCAACCAACCAACCATTCCAGTTGATGGGAATAAGTATGTAACTTTGCTCGCGGCGCTCCAACGGTCGCATTGGCCGACATGCAATGCACCAGCGTGTCTGGGGTTTAAGTCCTTGTGCAGGGAAAATATTTTTCTTGTTTTAAATGTGTTTTTTAACTGACTTAAAAAAAAGAAAGAGGTTATCAATTCGTCGAAATTTTTTTATTATTTTTTTTGTATGTTACCGCATTACTTTGGACCACGTGAACCGATTTATTTTTTCATTGGAAAGGTAGTGTCTCAGAGGTGGTCCTATACTAATCTGGTTTACATCCGATCATTGGATCCTGAAAAAATTAACGGTACTCCTAAATTTGTATATGAGATCTTTTAAGCTTTCTATACATTTTGTATAGGCGCGAGCAGAGTAAAAGCTCTCTCTGCCCTACGCTGATTTAAAGAAATGGCGTGTCGTCTATTTCCGTTGTAGCGTACATAGTGCATAGGGTGACATCTAACTCTCAACTGTAGAGGTAGATGTCACCCTATGCACTATGCTTTTTTATAGGATTTTTGCAAACCAAAGGTTTTATGGTGTCAGACACACAACATTGAAAGTTTCTGGATCCACAACATTGAAAGTTTCTGGAGCCACAACATTGCAAGTTGATAAAAGCGTTGTAATGAAAGATTACGTACAACAGAAAAAAGTTAAACGTCATATGTGAACATCAAAGAGTTAGCGAATTCAGAACAATTTGGCAAATCCTTTATCCATAATATTCTGTAACCCATTAGCAACAATTTTCATCATTGCAACGAGTCGACATTCATAACACACGTTGGCAAGTTGCGATGGCGATCCGAAAATTGTTGCTCCAAAGTTTTCCATGTATTTTATATGGAAAAAACAACTTTTCGTAGAAATGGTATAAATTCTTGAAAATCAATATTTTTCGATCGGAAAACTCTGGTTCTCTTCAGGAGACCTACAATAATAATACCCAATTGTTTATTTAACCATTTTTTAATACTAAAGATTTTTTATTTGTCCCTCCATTGCATTTTCTGGGGCTTTCGGTGGACCTATAAAATATAGTTACTATAAAAAATGGTTAAATAGACAATTGGTTATTATTATTGGAAATCTCCTGAAGAAAAACAGTTTCCTCATCGAAAAACATTGATTTTCAAGAATTCTATACCATTTCTACGAAAAGTTGGTTTTTCCCCTAAATAAAATACATGGAAAACTTTGGGTGCTTTGAGCGACCTCTAAATATTTTTTGATCTCAAAATAAAAAAGTAGGGGTATATTTTTCTTCTTAAAAAACTTTGTTTAGTCTTAGTGGCTTAGGAAAGAAACTAAAAATTGAGCTGTTTATTTCCTGAGTGCAAAAGTACGAAATACATACATCAGCAAGGGGACGAATGCGAAGCTTCAGCGAAGAAATTAAGAAAACTACAAGATAGATTAATGTTTTGTTACATGTTACATATGTAAATTTGTTTATTTGGTTTAAAATAAATAATTGTATAAAAACTCGATTTTATTTTGTTTCCTTATTTCTGCACATCGATACTCTTCAAAGGTAATTTTTACGCTTGAGAAAAACGTTCAAATTTGATTATCGATCACAGCAACTTGCCTTTTTTTAATCTTTTATTGAATCTCAAATATTTAAAAAAAATTCCCCTTCTCAAAAAATTCCAATGTGGCAAAGCCATGCTTAATGTTTACATTTGGAGAAATGTCAAAAATCTGCTTTATAATCAAAAAATAGTAGTAATGAAACTACCTTCTATTTTGTATCATGCATCAGACTAGGCCGAGCATACTTTGAAGTGCCATCTAACTTAAACTTAAGAGAGTTCAATTACATGGCAGTTGAGAAGTGCATGTGCAAAAATTTGATAAATTGCATAAAGGGAATGTTTTCACATGCAGCAGTACATAGCATGTATTTAGGCACCTGGTGTTAGCAGACGCGCCTAAGCAATGCCCTTTACAAACTTTGTTTTAAATATCCTTGACAATTTGCAATATTTATTTTTGATAAAACTATAGGTTGAGGACTAATATACACGACCACATCATCAAATTTCGTCCTGAAAACTTTATTAACTTAAAAGATAAAATTTATTAAGCGCATTTTCAATAGCTATTGGTCCTTGTAAACCAAAAAACTTAATTGTTTTTTAAATTAAACAGAATTTTCTCTCTCAGTTGGTTTTTATTCTACATTGCACTGATTTTTTAAATAGTTTTTTGAATTAATGATATCATTTCAAAGTCCTTTGAAAAAAATCCTTACGTCAGAGAGAAAAACTAAAAAGGATGTTTTACTATATTTGGTGAATAGTTTCGTGAGTACTTAAATCGATTCTTTCGTGTGTTTTGAAATTTTTTTGTTTTTGTCGCACGGTGTAATATGAAAGTTTTAAGCGTTCCATATTTAAATTGGGCGCCACTTTCACCAACTCAAGTCGAGCGCACATTTAGTACATTCAAGGCTTTTTGCGGAGCACTGGTACTTAGAAAAAGTACTAATATCCACAAAGATCTTAATGCAAATACGGTGCATGAGGACATAAGAGGGCTATGCACGACTTACTCAGCACGGTTATTGAACCATCCAAATCGACTAGCGATCTTCTTAGCAAGATATGCAAGAAGACTAAAAAGAAAGGATTTCTCCGATATTATCAAATGATGCGCAATATAATAAATATCGATATCCGCAATATATCAATTTCGGCTCTGGAAATCGTCCTTTCAGACCGACTAGCCAACACCAGTGTCAGTGCGGCGCGGAAACTTGTCCTTTCCTTCCGAACACTGCCTACTGGATTGTAATTACTTAAATATAGGGCCAATTTAACAATGCGTAGTTAACTCAGAATCGACAGTTAACTAGAGATTTTCAGTACAAAATTCTGTAGTTAACTCCCGATTCTGTGTTAACTACGCATTGTGAAATTGGCCCATAGAGAAGCGAAGGCGCGGCGTGGAAACTAGTCCTTTCCACCTGCCCAGGCAGTGCGGCTTTGGAACTCGTCCTTTCGACCGCCTGCCCAGCACGATATCCAGCGATCCTGCTGCTCGGAATCTTGTCCAATCCGTCAGCCGCAACAACTGTAATAAATATTTGTGGTCATAAGCAATAACCGCCTAAGTCGCCTTAAGAAAGAATTGAGTTATTTATGCTATCGTTTTCTGCAACTACTATTCCATGTGTATTTGAAAGTCCCATCTCGTTAACTATACTGTTTGAAAAGTTATTGATGCAAATATTTTGGTTTCCCCATAAGGTTAACATTACAGTCCAAATCTTTAAAGAGTTTTTTTCTCGAATCCGGGTTTTTCGACTTAGGCGATTATTGCTTATGACCACAGATAAATATGTATGATAAAATAAAAAATTTCTAAGCAATGCCGCAGAAATTTTAAATTTAGTGATAGTTTGTAAGATTTGAAAACTTATTGTTAGTTTCGAAAGAAAGATTCAATAAGTAAATACATATTATACAAAAAAAAGGTTTTTTCCGCGAAAATATAGTTCAAATGCTGCCAGAAAACTTCAAAATGCATCTTGTGGTTCAATGTTACTACAACTTTAGAGATTAAAGTTTTGTAAGTTAATAACTCGAAAGGAGAAAATAGTCAAAGATTCAAAGAACAAATTTTTTATATAATGAAACTAGTTCATAGTTTTTCTTTTTAACTTGTAAAATCAACATTTCTAAAATAAATGTATTTTTCGGATTTTGAAGGCACTAAGCCTTCTTTTGCCTTTTTTCTAGTTATTTATTTTGCCTTTTTTATAGGGTTTTAGGTCCTAAAAATCAATTCCCTGCTTATAAGCAACCTAGAAATAATTTAAGATTCCTCCAGCGAAAGCGAGGGCTCGAATGTAGGATCTGGAGACATTAAAAAATGTGAAATTAAAGCTCAATTGAAGGCCTAGCGTAGCGAAAAACGAGCTCATCTCGGTGAAAATCCTCTCGATTGGTGGAGAATTAAACTAAAATACGACAAATTGACAGATCAGGCCCGCAAATATTTGAGCGTACCACCCGTCAGCGTTCCAAGTGAGTAATTGTTCAGTGCAGCCGGCCTTGTACGTGGCCGTGGAATCGCTTCATGGGAGAAAAGGCAGCAAATTACTTTTTGTTGAAATATAATATGCCCCTTTTGAACTTTGACAACTAGATTAAAACTATGTATAGGCTAAGCACTCATTCAATGTTCTAATAATTTACAAAATTTTTAAGTAATAAAAACGATGGCTTAAGTTGATTATAGCTTTTTTAATGTTATTCCTAACATTCGCATTCGCATTCGCGAATGTGAAAAATATGACGTTCGAAACATCCCTACATGCAACTATACACCCCAGTGGAAAATGGAATGTTTGGTAATATAGAAAGTAATATATCGCCTTATCGCCCATTAATTACAAGGTGCAGCGTTTTTTGTACAGGCATGTCCAACGAGAGTAATGTTTCACGTGTCGCTTTATAAAACTAAAAATTGAATATATAAATAGAACAGGTAAAGAAGTACCCGGCACACATATTAAATATCGTTTTTTATTTTTCAGTTAACTGCATGATAAGCAAGGGTATTTTTCCCGATGTAAAACAGTTTCGATAATATGCTATAATTATTGAAATAATTGGACCAAGTTTGGTGGAAATCGGTAAGGCGGTTAAAAATATATACTTATGTAGTCATAAGTGGGTGATGCCACGCCCATTTAACAAAAATCAATAAACTTGTGCCATGTGAAGTGATTGTTGTAAGGTGGCGTCTTTAGTTATTGAAAAATCGGAGTTTTCGTATTTCTGAAATTTACCGTTAAATGGTAAGTGACAGTAATTTTAGTCCGATTTCAAAAATTTGCCGAGTTTGGTAGAAATTGATAAACCGGTTACCGAGATACACGTACAGTAGCCCCAAGCGAAACTCGTACAGTTAAAAAAAATAATAATTCTAATAAATATAAATAAAAGAAATGGTTCAAAAAAGTTATTGCATATTTTATTAGTACATTGGTATTAAACAAAAACAAAATAATATAACTTAAATTTTAAATTTAATTACACTTTAATTGAGGTGAAAAAATAAGATTTCATGTAATTCAATGCCAAAGTGAAACTCGTACATTATATAAAAGTAAAGTTAATGTAAATATTAATATTTCGTATGCATGTATTTGTTTTTGATAACCATTTGTAATCTATTTGGCATACTTTTAACAAGCTTTTTACAACAGCTGGGCTCCATTTTTTGCCATTCGTCCTGCAGGGCCCTCTTCATGTCGTCATTTGAACTTATGGTATGCTGGCGAACTTTCCCATCGAGATAGGTCCACAAGTTCTCAATGGGGTTTAAGTCTGGACTCTAGGCTGGTGTATCTATGACATGCGGACAATTATATAGCAACCACGATCGCACATTATAAGCCTTATGCTTTGGGTCATTGTCCTGGTAAAAATGCAAATCTTCCCCTAGACCAAGTTTTTCTTTACAAACTGGCAATTTTTCTTTTAAAATGTTAAAGTACACAGCCTGATTCATAATACCCTCAATAAAATGCAATTCTCCCGGTCCAGATGCAGAAAATGAACTCCACACCATTACTGACCCACCACCGTGCTTTACTGTGGGCTTCATATTTTTGGCAAGGAGCGCTTCATTGGATCTTCTCCATACATAGGGTCTGCCATCTGAACCAAATAGGTTGAACTTGCTTTCATCAGTGAATAGCTCGTTCCTCCAAAATGAAAAATATTTTGATTGATGTTCCTTGGCAAATCGCAGCCTTGTTTTTCGATTACGTTCGTTGATAAGAGGTTTATGCCTTGCTCTTCTGCCGTTGAAATCAGCCTTATTCAGTAGTTTTCTAATTGTTTGTGGGCAACATTTTTTCCCCAAATCATTTTTGGCGATTGCTGTGAGTATCGGTGCGCCTAAAAATGGATCCTTTTTGACTTGCCGTAGAATATGTATATTGTTCATCACTCGGGGAAAAAATTTTGTTATTTGGAACTTTTGATCTATTTTTAACACTTTTATCCTCTTTGTACCGTTTTATGATGTACTGAATGGTAGATCGGCTTCGATCTACAATTTCAGATATTTCCCGAAGCGATTTTTGCTTTTCGTAATGATGAATTACTAATTTTCGTACTTCAACACTGGTTTGCCCTCTTTGTCTGCCCATTTTACTTTTTTATTATCCTTTTTCAACAAATTACACAATATTCAAAATTTGGCAAAGAAGTTTAATGTTTGGGACTTCCCCGATTTCCACTTTACAAATAACTACAAGTTAGGTGTGATTGCAAACAATGTTGCCTGATAAATTAAAACTGTAGGACTGGCTTTTGCATCGAAAATTGCCACTTGTTAGATAATTTGTTTTTATTTTAATAAATAAAGGAACATTTCAAATTGGGGTTTGCCGTTTAATGCATTACCCAGTATACCAATTAAATGAAACCAATTGTCTTTTATTGCAATACTCGTTCCTCCTATTTTATGTAAAACCAAATATTTAAGTCCATGAACGAGTTTCGCTTGGAGCTACTGTATGTAGACGTAACTGTGTGGTGCCGCGCCCATTTTCAAAAAAATTCCCTAAGTATCAGTTCCTGCTAAGAGGTCATTGCATATACCGATTTGAGGCAAATTAGCTTAAATAGTTACTAATTTATCGCAGTTTTCGTATTTCTGTAAACTACCGTTATATGGGAGGTGGGCGTAGTTCTTGTCTAATTTCAAAATTTTTTAACGTATTTATTAGTCAAGCCCTAAGTAATGTTCGCACCGAGTTTGGTGGGGATTTGTAAAGGGACTACAGAGATACAGCATTTTATCATAAGTGGGCGGGGCCACACCCATTTTTTATAAATTTCATAACAGTCTTATTTTTGCCAAAATTCTACTTCGCATACCAACTATCAACAATTTGCATCCAGCGTTTGCGGAAATATCGTAGTTTTTGCATATTTCGAAAATACCGTTATATGGGAGGTGGGCGTAGTTTTTTTTTTTGCCCATTTTCAACCCTA
Organism: Rhagoletis zephyria; assembly: GCF_001687245.7. Lineage (NCBI taxonomy): Eukaryota > Metazoa > Arthropoda > Insecta > Diptera > Tephritidae > Rhagoletis > Rhagoletis zephyria. Next base: position 66,684 of record NW_016157274.1, on the reverse strand, counting down.
CCCCAAGGTAAAGGTAAACCTACTTACCAAATTTTGTTGACATATCTCTATTTTTTCTCGAGTTATCGTGTACACGGACAGACGGACAGACGATTTCTCTTCTCATTCTGACCATTTATCTATACATTTGTCTATATCTATCTCGATTCGTTTTGGCTGTTACAAACAACCGTTATGCGAACAAAGTTATAATACCCTTCTGCACAAGTGCGCTCGGGTATATAAAAAACAAACAAAAGAAGAAAGGCGTTCGTGCACCACAGGGGCGTACCCAGGAAAATATTTTGGGAGGGGTTTATACTTCTGAAAAGTGGCTTTAGATAATATGCTCTTTAAAATACATTTATGCAAGTTTTATGTACAACTACCTAAGAAGAGCGGAAAGATGGTACCTCAAGGGTCGTCCCGTAATTTGGTTTAGATCCGATCATTGGATCATGAAAAAATTAACGGTACTCCTAAATTTGTATATGAATTGAAGTCGGTTATATTTTTTGCTTATAAATTACTTGTTTAGTAAAAAGTTCTAAGTTTCTTAAATCAGTTTGCACCTCTCAAGAAAAATATGCTCGTATATTTATTTCTTCAAGAAAATTTACAGCAAAAGCTCTTTCAAGCAACAAAAATAACTAGTGAACCCGCATGGCGTTAAAACGCCAAAATTAAATTTAATTTTTTAAACAGGTGAAACCCTATTCAAAAACCTCAGAAAATATTCTTAATGATTCATATAAACCATTTCTGAGTAATAAGAGGTGTCGGTGTCGTTGGTTTTCATTTAATAAAAAGGTTCAAACTTAAAAAAAAATAAAAGTTAAATTAAAGAACTGGGATTGTACATAGATGTGCAATGTAAAGTTCCAGTTCTTTAAATTAACTTCTTAATTTGGAAATTCCAAATAACGGTGCAGATCTGATGACCTACAAAAAAAAGTTGGCAACCCTAATTAAAAATCTTATCAGCTTGAAGTTTCCTTAAAACTCTTTCGTTTGATACTAATATTTCGATATTTCATTTAGCTTGTGTATAAGTAAAACAAATTCGACTTTTAAAACAGGTGCCAAACTTTAAAAGTATTTTAAAACTAAACTCTTTTTAAATTTTTTCATCTGGTATTTGGATACATATTAATTGATGAATTAAGTTGAATTTGATTTTTCAACACATGGCAACTCTCCTAAATACAATTCAGAAATAAATTATTTTCCAACCCATTTCGATTGATACCCATCTTTTGACAACCTCTTCTGAAACCCTAAAAAATTTTAAATGTTCAGACTAAAGATTTCGTAGCACCCGATACCCATATTTTAAAATTTCATATGGGCATTCCCATGGTGGCGCACGTGACAGTCGTACGATTTCAATGTGATACAAAAAAGGAATACCATTTGTTTTCTTTAACTTTTCTGGGCCATTGTATAGCACATAATTAGCTCTATATTTAACCGAAAAATGAAATCAATCGAACTGCTTGGTCCTGAAATATAAGCATTTAAAGAGAGTGTCGTTACGTGACAAAAAATGGAAGTTGATTTTTTCTTTTCTTACAAAATCGCAAAACTCTGCGAATTGTGGATGGCTATTTTCATGAAACTTATTTTAATATGATTTGGAGCAATTCTAGTTGTTTTTAGAGTTTTTTGAATTAATGCAAATTGTTTCAATTCTATTTTACAACGCCAAGTGTGAAACGTGACGTGACGTGGCGTCACGTGACATAAACTTCCATCGTTATATTTTTGTTAATATTGCTTTTAAATGAATTTTTAACGCAAATAAAACTTGTATTTTATGTAGAATATACTTTATATTTTGACTTCAGCGCCAATTCAGGGTCAATTTATTAAAAATCTATGATTTATTATGTTTCAACCACATACGCCAAATTCGAACCAAATCGGACCATAAATACGGTTTTTCGAAATACCTCGACCTTGGCACCACCTAGGAAGACCATTTTATGCAAACATGATTCTACTTACATAGCCAGTATATACTTTAAAAAGCAGACAAATCGGCCCGTAAATACGTTAGATATAAAACTTTTATTTTTTTTGTCGTGGTGGACCTTCCGCTGGAAACACCCATATAACTTGTGTATAATTAAATTAAACTCGACTTTCGAAACAGGCGGCAACCCTCTTCAAAATTATTTTCCAACTGAAATCTCCTTAAATATCTTTCGTCTGGTATTGTTATAAATATTTCAAGTAACTGACGAATTAAGTTGAATTTTATTTTCTAAACACGTGGCAAACCTCCACAACATAGTTCACAAATAAAGGATTTAAACCCCATTTCCATTGACAGCCTTCCTTTAATAATTCATTTAACTTAATCAATAATTTAAATTTAACCTTTTAAACTTGTGGAAGCCCTCAAACAAATCAAAAATTATCTAAATTCTAAATATTTCTTAAAACTCTTTCATTTAATACCCATTTGTAATATTTAATACTACTTGGTTTTAAAATAATTTAGTTCGACTTCTCAAAAAGGTGGCAACCCTCTTCAAAATATTTTCAAACTATTACCTTCTTTGTAATAATAATAATAATCCCAACGGTTTTTACCCTCCATTCCCGCCCATCCGCACGAGGGGCGCAGTCCGCATGACGTACGGAACCAATATTTTAAATTTTTGTGCCGAGTCACGATAGGCAGGAGTTTGTTAAGTGTCGAGATCTAAAACTGTTCAGCTACAGAACTAAATTCATCAGCTGATTTTATGTATTTATGTCAATAATTCACTTATTGAGAGAGGAGAGTATCGCTTTCTTAATGCTGAAAAGCGGATCTGATATATCAAACGTGCTGGAATGAGAGTTAAAATCCTGGCATAAGCAACGGAGTGGGTCGTGCAATTCAAAATTGGTTTTACAAGCTTTCAGAAATATGGGACAAAAGTGTCTTGATACGCGTGAGGGAACATTAAAGCTTACATCAGCCAGAAGAGACGGACTTGAAATTGAGCCTGTCAGTAATTTAACCATAAAAATTATACCAAGCATTTCCCTGCGACTGGCAAGTGTAGGAAGGTTAATAAGTTTTAAGCGACTCGTATAAGGTGGAAGACTATATTGAGAATCCCATCGGAAATTTCTTAAAGCAAAAAGTAGGAATTGTTTTTGAATTGATTCTATCTTGTCTGAGTAAATTTGATACCTTGGATTCCAAACCACCGAGCCGTATTCCAGAATCGGCCTAACTAATGTTGTAAACAGGGTTTTAGTGATATAAGGGTCACTAAATTCTTTTGACCATCGTTTCACAAATGCAAGTACACCTTTAGCCTTGTTGACTGTCACATTAATGTGAAGATTAAAATTAAGCTTAGGATCATCTTAAACCTCTTTTATCTGAAACCCATATGGTAATATCTTGTTCACTTACCTAATTCCTTTAATTAATATTGAATTAGATTTTTTAAACATGTCGCAACCCTCCTACAGGTAGCTAATATAAAGCCTTTTCAAACCCATTTTTCAGTTTATACCCACATTGTAACAATTGTTTTAACTTTTTAAATAATTTGAAGTTAATTTCTTAACAGGTGGCAACTTTTTCGAAAGAGTAAAAGCTTATTGAACATCTAAATCCTATACTCTTTCATTTCACACCTCAATCCCAAAACCCACCCCTTGTGTGCGCTAATTGTGCACCAGGATTTGAACTCGCGACCAATAAGTTGGTAGTCGAGCGCGCTACCATTTGACAACGGTAGGTGTTGAGATAACGTGTAAAAAAGGCATACTTAAATTTGTTCTCAAACTACTTTTGTTTGTGGCTTCCAAACTGCCACTATCCCTGCTATCGCATCCGAGTGGGAAAATGGAATGCTTGGTAATGTAGCAAGTAATGTGTCGGCTTACACATCGACGGTATACATTACTCGCTTGCTTACACTGCGATGCATATTTTCGTTGAAACGTAGTCGTTAATATTTTCGTGATAGAACAAGGTAATACATTACCCCTTTTTTCTCACTGGGACGTTGCTCGTACAATTCTCCAATGTTTCGCTTGTCCGCCGGTTACGAAACACCTCTGTATATAAAAACGTAATAGCAAAGCACACTCTTTTGCAGCTGTTGATATCAAGGCGGGCGATGTGTTTGCTTTTGTTATTACATTTGGTCGCTGCTACTGTTATACATAAGTTAGAATCAGCGCTATTTATATATCAACGTAAGAGGCGAAAAGCTTTGCTGCCACTGTCATACAACTTAGGTACAGATTGTGTCACGTGTACGAAAATGTGCACGCCGTTACTATGAACAATGCCAGTACAACGCTCCCTCAGCTCACATGTTCTAGACACTTATTTCGCTGTTGGGCGATTAGTTGTGAAATAATCACACAAATGATGACAACAACGACAGCTTTGAAAAACTAACGGAACACATACATACATACATATGTATACTGAGAAAATAAGTAAGCAAAAGTGTTGCCAGGACTTCAAAAATATAAAAGCTAGATCGGCCAAATAAAAAAGCTTAAAAATATGCTAAATGGAAAAAAAGTTAAACTCTTATGTACAAAGAGGTGGTAAAAATGTACCACCGAGCGACAAAAATGTAAATATCTCGACAACCAAAGTACTTACGATCATGAAATTTCATGAAGTTCGTTTAATCTAAACGGCGAAGTAGATTTTTATTTGTCAAACTGTTTAACTCGACACGAGTGCTTCAAAGCATACCTTCACCGATTCAAACACGATGCGACTACTGCGGAGGAGATGTAATAGAATATGTCTTTTTTGAGCGTATGCGATTAGACTGTACCAGATGCAAACTTCGCAGCATATTTGGCAAGATTTTCACGCCTATTGCTATGCCAGAAAGCAGTGAAAAATGGTTGGCAGCACGTGTCACAATAGCAGAGGCGATGAAGGGGCTAAGGACCCCCGAATGGCTGCGGCATAGCAGCGGCGACTAACTACCTTTCTCCCTCACGATGTAGTGCTTGACGTCATACCCATGGGGTGCGGAGTTCTAAAAAATAACATGTTTTCCTGGTTTTATAGGGACACTTGAGAGCCCCTGAAAAAACTGTTAACGTATAAACAGAACGAGTTCGCTGAGTAAATTTCTTCGGACGGAGCGATGGCACCGGGTGATATTCGCTTAACATTTCGTCAAGTAAAACTGAACCGGAACAATAATTTGGTGCTATTACAAATATTGTGGAGGATTGTCCTTAAAAAATGCTAGTTTGAAAATAAGAAAAGGCTAGAAAAAAGCCACGAAGCTAAATCCTAAATTTCGAAGCTAAACGCCAAAGAAAAAAGCTTGATCTAGCCTTAAAAACTACTGGCAACACTGGTAAGCACCTTACGCTTTTAGTACCAAAATTGTCATTATGACCTTTAGTACCAAAATTGTCATTATGACCACTGTCATCTACTAGTAAAACACAAAATGAACAGCTCCGACGACGCATTACGCTGTCAGTTGCAAAATAACGTGAAGCCCAAGTTAAAAGTATAAGACACCATTTTTTGTATCTTCTTCTTTAGAGCAGTTTGAACTTGCTATTTTCACTAAAGTTTGTGCTGCTTTTCTCATTGACTCTAAAATTGTGCTTCGGAAATTTGATTCTAAAATTGTGGTTAAAGCACATAGTTAATTTTTGCGAGATAGAGAACGTTTCTGACGGTATCTTAAATAATCTAAGTCATTAAATTTAAATTTTTTACACAAGTAAATATATGTAAATAGTAATTGTAAAAGATGTGATCGCGGGAGGTCGGGCTATTCTGCACTGTGAAGATAATAGCAAAAACAACAAAAAGAAAGTAACCAGATTTGTCCAAGTTCTGTTGTAATTAACGGTTGAGTAGCACGATAAAACAATAACAGTGCTCATTGTATTGTGTAGAAAGCTTGCACAGGACAACGCAAATGTTAAAGCTGTCTTGATAGACTTTTTACTTTACGAATCCGTAAGTAAAAAGTTTCCATCAGCTCCAGATTTTGAGAAAAACGAGGTCAGATTGTCAAAACTCTCGAATACTGTACCTGAAAATACCATTCCTGGACCTTAATCTGATGGTCACTTATAGTCATTTATTGAACCACACAAAAATATTGGAATAAAAATTTTGTTAAAGTCAGTTTTTGCTGTTTACTAAATTACTATAAGTGACCTTCGGGGCAGTATTCGAGAGCTCTAGCTTTGATTTAAGGCTAAGTCAAAGGTTTTATCACGTTTTCTTTTTTTTGCTAGAGATTTTCAAATATTGCAAAAAACGCGATTCGTTTTTCTCAAGATATGAACCTGATGGAAACTTTATGCTACGGATTCGTAATCAGCACAAAAAAAGTCTATCAAAAATAGCTTTAACATTTATTGAGCAATAAAAAAATTGGAAAAGAAATTGGTTAAAATCAATTTTTGCAGTTAAATAAATGTAAAATAAATAAAGATAGGGGCAAAAAAAAGAAAATTTCATGAAAAAATTGGGTTTGGCGATCCGTACTACCTTGCTGGTGGGAGTTAGGGCTACGCCACAGTGCGGGGGGTTTGGTGGGGGGTTTGAACCCCCAAAACCCCTACCTGCATTCGCCCCTGACGCACGTAACAGAGGATACAATAAGGGAGAAAATAGTAAATTCAAATAAGAACGTATTTAAATCAAATGAAAACATGTTCAAAAGTAGTGAATGTATGATGGAAATTTTCAATTTGGCGTTTTGCAATTCATGGATGATTTTTCATAATTAAGAATGTATATGTAGGTATACCAAACATGCACAGCGGTGACAACACATACATAGTACATGCTTATCTGTACAAATGCAGTAATCGCGTGCTGTGGTCAGTGCTGCCAACTTGGCTCAAACCGTGCCATTTGTGGCCCTATTTTACATCAAATGGCACTTAATTTTTCAATTTGGCACAAAGTGCCAAAATGGCACTTTTGAAAAATAGTAATATTTTAATACATTTTTGTGAAATCCTTTGCGTGTACTTCTTTTTCTCAATTAAAATTTTACAATTTTCAAAGGTTATTCAACTGGTTTATCTTATTTTGACATTGCACTTTTGTTTTGGAAGTTGGTTCTTATGTTATAGCTAAATGGGGAGCATTAAAAAGGATGGCACCTTTTTTGGCACTTTTTTTTTTTATTTGGCACATTTTGACACTTTTTTATCCTCAATATGGCACCTCATAGCTGAGGATAGTTGGCAGCCCTGGCTGTGGCGTTGGTTCAAACTCAACATTTGAAAACACATTTATACGTATGGCTGTAGCTGAGTGCGCAAAGATGCGTGATGCAATTGACTGTTGCCAAGAGTGTCCTGGTTCAAATCTCAAATAGTTTTAATTTATTTTTCGGTTTTCTTTAATTACGAAAAAGCATCGGTGAAGTGAACAACGACACATATTAAAATGTATATACCCAAATTTATTACGAGTTTGGTTGGTGCTCTTTCATATGGCCCAAATCGCCGAAAACGAAACCAAGGGGAAAAATTTTTTTCTCAGGTTTCGCAGATTTTGGATTATTTCTGGGTCATACATATTGTAAGGTATCGGACAACATCAATATTAATACGAATCTCCTTCTCTCGAACATGAAAATTCACTTAATCTTGAGACACCTTTAAATAAACGAAAATTGATAAAGCACAACATGAAACTAAAGTGTAGCTTATATTTAAGGTGCACCACTTTTTTTCATTATACTTGCCTCTCTTCGCTTACATTGTATTATTTTAAATTTAATAAAAAAAATATTCGACAAAAAAATCAGGGATTCGCTTTCTATATATGAAAATCAAGTCCGCAGTATTTTTTAATATAATGTAACAGTCCAAAATACTAAAAAGTTTTTTGGCGCGGAATCCACCAAGCTAAAAAAAGGGAAAATATAGTTTTCTTCGAGCATTTTCGGCCTTATTTCACAGTAAAATGAAATAGTTCCAAATACTCTTCATTACCAATATGTTTTCGGTGGGCAGCTATTTGTAACGTAACAGTCTTTTGAACTAATTAAATTTTTAGGCACCCTTGTTTTCCTATTTAGTTAAACATGGGGCTCATTTTAAAACTTTTTTTTTCTAACTTACGTAAACTGAAAAGATAAGAATTACGTAGAAAAATAAAAAACGTGAGAATTATAGAAAAGAACGAACTCAAAAGAAGCGAAATAAGAAGCTAAAAGAACAAGAAGATTTTCCGATTAAATAATAAAAAATCCATTGGAATTATTTCGACTATTTTACCTAGAACTACAAAAAGTCCTCGAATCTAACATTTGAAGGGTAAGAATAGTACTAAATTGCATAGAAAAAACAAAATAAGCCATTAAAGCCGGATTTCATGAAATTAACCGCCAGTTTTAAGATCGAGTTCGAGTTCTACACAGAAAATTACTTCGGAAACGACCTACAGCTGCACAGCATTAGAAACTTTGAAATCTGTATTCATAATTATCATGTTCTTAATTTCTTCGAATTACTTGTCACATCGCAAAACTACTGAATTCAGCTACTTATTGCATAAAAAGCGATTTAAATACCTAATTATAATCTTATCGCTACACCTATATCGCACAGGTAACGTAACAGTCTTTTTCTATAACGTACCAGTCCGACTATTTTTTACAAATATTGACCTCAAAGTTAATTTTATCAGTTCAATTAATACATAGTTCTTGAATTCCATCCTGAAGCTAGAAAACTGTGTACCAACTTTTGACAACATTATATTAGGAGAGCAGACTTTTTCAATAATATAAAGCAACTTTAAAAAGTACTTCCAAAAATTGTAATGCAACAGTCCGCTGTTGAAACATTCATAACTCCTTAACGACAGGAGTTGCAATATATTTTTGTATATATTAAATAATGCCACATACTTATGCTTTCAGATGCAAGAAGTAAAATTATCCGAAAATTGTATTCTAGCGAGTTTCAGCGGTATTTAAAAATCAGTTTGAGCCCAAATGCCCAAATGTAATTTAACAGTCCGCGTTTTGGGCCATATGCGTATTTTTTTTAACTTAGCAATATTTTTTTAATTCTAAAATTGTTTCCCTTCAGTGTAGTGTATGTTTGCACGTGCGTTATATGCGTTTATGAACAACTGTCAAGTGTTCAAATTGGGGTGTCTAAGAAACGCGGAGTTTAATTTGACATTTGTGGTTATTTGTCTTATTCACATTTAGCCTGTTCCCGTACTCCAGGGTTTAGAACGAAATATTCCGAATTAGGCGTGTTGTTGGATACCAACCGTTTACCCCAAAAAAAAGATTGTGACCCGATAGAACTTTTCATGCTGATTTCAACCATTCCAAGACAAATACAAACCAAAGCCAATAAAAGAGGTTAAGGTTAAACTTTCTATTTTTTAACCGACTTCCAAAAAAGGAGGAGGTTATCAGTTCGTCGGAATATTTTTTTTATGTATGTTACCGCATAACTTTGGACCACGTCAACCGATTTCGATAATTCTGCATTTTGCATCGGAAAGGTAGTGTCTCAGAGGTGGTCCCATACTACTATGGTTTAGATCCGATCATTGGATCATGAAACATATATTTAAATAAATAAATATATTTTTTAAGTCAGTTTTTTTGCTATAAAATTACTTGTTATATTTATAGTATCTCGGAGACTATTTGACCGATCACAAAAATATGCAAATTTAAAGATAATTTAAATATCTTTTACGCGACGTAAATAGTATAACCCTTTAAAAAAAAAATTAAATAAACGACATTTAAAAAATTTTTGATTATTAGTTGCGTAAATTTATTCATTCAGTAGTAATCTAGATTAACAAAGTTACATACAGACTACTTAGAAATAGATGGAGTTATACATTATAAACTCATTAACATTAATTTGAAATCAGACTTAGGTAGAGAAAAATCGATGGCTAAAGAAATCGAGAGAATATTGAACTCGGTCAGAGCTCGAAAAATAGGAGCATTAGAAGCATAAAGAGTACGGACACATTCTATATAAAAGATATCGCTATTACGGAGAGTCCTGTTAGGGATATAGCAACAAATACGCACGAGGAAACATGGTGAATCAATTACACCAAAATTACACAAAATAGTTATTCTGCTTTGAAAAGATTTCAGGTCAATTAGCGCACTTCTGGCTTTATATGAGGGAATAGGGTCTGCGAACTTCAAAGACCGCAGAGCAAAACGTAAACACGTTTCACACAAAGCCCGCTCGAGTCTATTAATATGACATCCATGATAAGGTCTCCAGATAAAAGAAGCGCATTCCAGCTTAGAGCGTACGAGCGAGAAGAACAGTAACTTAAGAGTATAAGGATCTATGAAATCAGAAACAAATCGACGAATAAAAGCAAGCGCTGAACACGATGGTGTAATGGATGGCAATGGTGTAATTTAGATGACTGTTAAATAAAAATCTCGTGGCAAAAACTACACCTAAGTCAGTTATCTCGCTAAGAGCGGATATACGGGTGCCGTCAATACAATAAGAAGTGGGGATAACGCAACGCGATTTGGAGTAGGATAAATGACACTTACTTATATTTAACTAAAGGCCATTGGAACGACTCCAGGCTGAGACATTGTCAAGGTCTGATTGGATTATAATGGAGTCTAAAGAATTTTAAATGGTCGAAAAATCTTCAGTTTATTAGCATATAAAAGGAATTTAGAATTAGTAAAACAACTCGATATCTCATTAATAACAAGTAATTTTTAAGCAAAAAACAAAACCGACTTCAAATCTCATACAAATTTAGGAGTACCGTTAATTTTTTTATGATCCAATGATCGAATCTAAACCAGATTAGTAGGACCTCTGAGACCCTAGCTTTCCGATGCAAAAAGAATTTTCGAAATCGGTTGACCTGGTCCAAAGTTATGCGGTGACATACATAAGAAAAATATATTCCGACGAATTGATAACCTCCTCCTTGTGGAACCCCAGCCGACGCTATGAAAGAATTGGAGTGCTATTAGGTGTAGTTCTCTCACAAGAGAAAAATATCCAAAACAGTACGCGAACAGCTGATATAATTTTTATTTACATTCAAAAGTGTAAAATTTAAAACGTACGAAAAGTCATCACAAAGGGTTATACTGACACAGTTTATTGATTAAACAAATAACTACTTACTTCTTACAAGTTTAATTAGTCGCATTTTGTCGTTTTTAACTTCCAAACCATCAAATTAAATTTTGTGATTTGCGTAAATTCCAACCAGCTGTTTTTGATCAGCTGTTTTCTTGTTGGCAAATTGCTGTTGGCAAAATTTTTTCCAGCAGAAACCAGCAGCTTCCCCTCAAAATGAAATGTCACTTTGCTCTCTCAATTTTCCCTACTTCGCAAGTTTTTTGCGTACGCGAACGCAAAAACCCGAAAGTTTTGGTTAAATATGAACAATTAACAGCTACGCGCACGCAACTATTGTCGACAACGACTACACAATTTCGATAAGTTTTCGAGATATTTTAAATTTACCGTTATTCAGCTTAAAACAAAAATTGGTTCCACTTAATCACGTATATCTTACGAACCAATTTAACAATCTTAATATTAAATACGGCAAATCACTTTCCGATAGGACTTATAGTTTCTGACAAATTAGTTAATCATTCCAGTTTTTTATTTTTTAATGAAAAAATCAAACTTTAGCAGAAGAAAAATTTAAAAAATAACAAGTTCTGTGCCAAATGTTTCCATCTATGCTAAACCCTGTTCTGTTACAAAAAAAATCAACACCGAGAGAAAAAAACACATTTGAAACAAATACTTGTAGCTCTTATAAAATTGTAAGCAAAAAGTACTTACCACAGCAAGAAAATCTTTAATACAAGAATGTCATGTTTATTTCAAAAATTTTCTCATTGTTGAACTAACAGCGCCGCACTATAGGCAAAACACGAGTTTTTTTCAAAATCGTAGATCTTCGGTTAGAAAATAGATAATGGAATGAAAATTTTTTTATCGTGAAGATAAATGATCACATAATGCAGGAAAACTATAGAGAAGTTACAACAACAATAACTTAACCCTCAAAATACCGTTCAAAATGTCACTTTTTTTGAAATTTTGGATTTTGGCTCCCATTCCACTAGAAAACGCTATACTTAATACACCATTAGCATTTTTTCTGAAAGATTTCTCTTTATTTTATCTTAAGACTCGATTCTTGAGACATTGGATGCTGTACCCGAGTGGCCAGATTGGAAAAAGAAAAGCTTCCTTTAAACTCTAATAACTCGTAAACTATCAGCTTTCACAAAAAAATTTATATAACAAAAATGGTTATACTGTTCGATATCTTTACGAAAGTGCAGCATTTAACCCTTTAATGCAGAGTCTGTCATATCTGAAACGCTTTTTAACCCTTTCAAGACCGAGGAAAAGGTTCTCAATATGCTTTTGAACGTGGTTTTTCTCATGTTGACGTAGATATTAATCGTAGAAAATTTTTCCATAGTAAAATAATAATAAAAAAAAAAATAAATAAAAAAAAAAAAATATTAAAAAAATAAATAAAAAGTACGCTGAAAACATATTGAGAACCATTATGCCTCTGCCTTGAAAGGGTTTAAAAGCGTCTCATATATGACAGACTCTGCATTAAAGGGTTAAATGCTGCACTTTCGTAAAGATATTGACCAGTACTCCCATTTTTGTAACACGCTGTTAAAAATAAACAAAAGTAAAACTGTTGACAACAAATGTAAAGTGGTTGGATTAAAAATTTTCGCTGTTGAATTTCAGTTTCAAAAGCCACGCTGTTGATTTAAAAGTAAATCTTTGCGCCAACAACGAAATTTACAAGAATTATCGGTACTTCTAAAAGTAAAATTTTTGTGACAACGTTATTCGTAATTGAAATTAGCGCAGAACTTGTTGAATAAATTAAAGCGGCGTCATTTCTGTGGCAATTGTTTTACGAAGCAGACGTTCCTTTCAAGTTTATAAATATGGATATGAATATTATAAATGTGCTCGAAGAAATTTTTGTGAGAGTCAGCAGATTCCAATATCTTTGTTCAATTAAACAAAAAAATTAAATTTTAACAGCAGGACCGTCATCGCAGTCAAAAGATATCATTATAAGTAAGTATTGAAAAGCTTCATATTATCATGTCCTTAATAAATATTACATCGTATTATTTCCTAGATTCCAACCACTTTTATTTGTTCAATCTACTTCACTCAATAATATTACCTCCGCGAATCAGTAAGATATCCAAGCCGTCAATATCTGACGCTCAAAACGACATTATAGTATATTTATCAAAACTAACTTAAGGACTGTGCCATCCAAGAAAATTTAACACTACAGCCCCAAAGTTTTTGTTTTGTGATTCAGACGAAAATCTGTCAGAGTTTTACGTCTATGTGGATGGCTTACATTACAAGGTACCAACCTTACTCCGCGCTCTGGACCTGGTAATAAAAATATGTTTCATATTTAATTTAGAATGTCCAGCAAAGAGCAAATATGTGTAGATTTTTTTACAAGAACTTATATTTGAAGTTTCTTCTGAAGAGAAAATTCCAAATTTACAAAATATTTTTTCTAAACTAAATAATGTTCAGTGAGAAGCATGATACAAATATTTAAAGGTAAAACCGCTCGCTCAATTCGTCCACCATTGGGTTTTTTGACATTTGCTAGCATTTTGAGTTTTCTCTCTCGAAATGCTTCTAATGTCAAAGAAATTCAAAATAAACAAATGAGAATTTATGATTTGAAATATTTATTTATTCAGAAGTTGAAAAAACTAAAAAAATTGGAAACGAAAAATTAGTTGCTGCTTTAACGGCTACCCAAATTCCTTTTCCTCTGCAAGCAAAGCAATCTAAAGATCCTCAAGTTCCCGCAACTATCGTATATACAGCAAAAATGGATGGAGGTTTGTGGTGTTATGAAAACGGATTTGCCAAAGTGCCCCTATGTATGTATGCTGGACTAATTTTTTACCATACCACCTGACCCAATGTAAGCACAAATAGTTCTTTGCAGACGTGCAGTGCCTTTAAGGTAAAATATCTTCAAATGCATGCCAAAAGCTTCGCCTAAGATGCGGGCAGACAATTTCTTCCATTTATTTATTTACATATGTATGTATATTCAAAATTGGTTGTTTCGACAGAAATATATATCTTTGGTTTGTGTGAAAATAAAAACAAACAAATGCGAAATGACGGTGAGAGAAATTTTCAAAATGCTAGCAAACGTCAAAATTCCTAAAGTTGGCTCTCAGCGATTGTACCTATAAATATTTTTATCATGGTGAGAAGTACTTATTCCACCAGTTCTCATATTTGCTCTATTTGTATTAACTTTTTCACGCTGTAAAATAATTTAGTTTTTCATTATAATGAGGAACATAAAACTCCAATAACTTATCAGTACTTATTGCGATAATTATTTTTTAATTTCCAAATATGTATAAAATAGACTTACATTGTTTACTTTATTATATTGTATATATATATATACTTAGAACGTTTAAATAAAAAGTTCTTTCAAACCAAAACCAATCAATTGAGTTTACGTTAAAATTTTTCTCAGCGTAAACCAGAAAGATTCCACCTTTTTTCCAACAATTCTCACTTTTTCCTAACAAATTAGTATTTGAATGAAATACGTAAGTTCTTTCGGCCAAAGGTGTTCGTCGTTGGGACCTTAAAGTCGAAGTTTTTATTCAACAGCTTCATATTTTTGTAGCAACGACCTCCACTGTTAACTCAAATAAAGAGTATTTAAAACAACAATTTATACACTTTTAGTCTAAATGCGAAAATTGTTGTGTTAAGTACTAATTAAGTTAAAAAATCAACAGTCTTTGCGCTGTTGCTTCAAATGCAAGTAGTTGTTGGGTACGATTTAACTAATAAAAGTTGTTCCAACTACATATAAAATTGTTAGATGTACAGTTTTTTTTTCTCGGTGAAGTTACTACTGAAGAAAATCGATGGATAAATAAAGAAGTAATAGTGGTCAAATGAAAATACGCAAGGATTTTTTGTATGAAATATGAGCAAAAAGCGTGTTACACAGGTGTACGTGGCATATAAGTAACCTTTTTTCCTGCTCATTTTTCATACAAAAAATCTTTGCGTATTTTCATTTGACCACTATTATTTCTTTATTTATCCGTCAATTTTCTTCAGTAGTAACTTAATTTTTTTTGTAACAGAACAGACTTTAGCACAGATGCAAAAATTTGGCACAGAACCTGTTATTTTAAAAATTTTTCTTCTGTTAAAGTTTGATTTCTTTCAGTTTTTCATAAAAAAAATCAAAAAAAACTGGAATGATATATTAATTTGCCAGAAACTATAGGTCCTATCGGAAAGTAATGTATATATGCTTTATGGAAAATTTTATTGACATACATCTGCCGTATTTCATGTTAAGATTGTATAATTGGTTCGTAAGATATACGTGATTAAGTGGAACCACTTTTTGTTTTAAGCTGAATAACGGTAAATTGAAACTATCTCGAAAACGAATCCATAGAAAAAATACTTAATTTTCGGAATCACCGAGCAATTCTACATAGAAATTGGATAGTGGAGTCCGCAAAAATCAAACTAAAATTTGTGATCCAGTGTAATTACTAATTTATCGCAGTTTCGTGTTTCTGTAAATTACCGTTATATGGGAGGTGGGCATGGTTATTGCCCGATTTAAAAGATTTTCAACAGATTTCTTCGTTGAACACTAAGACTCGGACCGAGTTTGGTAGGGATTGGTGAATCGGCTACTGAGATACAGCATTTCATTATGAGTGGGCGGGGTCACGCCCATTTTCCAAAAATTTCATTATAAAAGTATTTCTTGCCATAATTTCACTTCACATACTAATTTGCAATAATAAAATGTCGTAGTTTTTGCATTTTTCGAAAATACAGTTGTATGGGAAGTGGGCGTGGTTACAGCCCGATTTCGCCCATTTTCAATGCCAAATTTCGTTGAGATATCTAAATTTTTGCACACGGACGGACGGACAGACAGACAGACATGGCTTAATCGACTTCTCTTTTCATTCTGATCATTTATGCATACATTTGTCTATATCTATCTCGATTCGTTACAAACAACCGTTATGCGAACAAAATTATAATATCCTTGTGCACATGTGCGCACGGGTATAAAAGCAGCTCTTTCACTACAGCAGCGTCGTCCAAAGCCTATGCACGCGTGCATAAGATTCTCCGAGCTTTCTCACCGACAGCCTCACACTAGGGATGTTCAAATAAGATCGGTGTTTCCAAAAACCGTTTTTTTTTTTAATTTGGTTAATGATCTTTTACAGTCTTTGTTTTAATTTAGGTGTTAATCGGTTTTTTGCTTTGAAACCGAAAACCGAAAATTCGGTTTTTAGATTCCCCAGCAATGGATAATTATTTTAGTTCGTCGAGATAACAATCAAATTTTACGGCGTACCACAAACTTCAAATTAACTACTCAATTTTCGTTTGCTGATCTAGTAGCTAAACATAATCGATTGTGAATATTGACATTTCGAACAAAGTGTGAAACTTGGATTCATAAGTCGTTTGTTAAAAGATAACTCATATTTTAATAAAAAATTAACCAAAAATATTTACCATGAAAAACATTGGAAATACATATTTTAAAAAACAATCACTGTATACTCAATTTTTAAGGTTATAATATATTCTTCTTCTTTTTTGGCGCTGTAACCGCCTAAGCGATCTTGGCCGAGTTCAGCAAAGCACGCCAGTCGTTTCTCCTCTGTGCCAACTGACGCCAATTGGAAATGCCAAGTGAAGCCAAGTCCTTCTCCACCTGATCTTTCCATCGCAGTGGGGGCCTCCCTCTTCCTCTGCTACCACCAGCGGGTTCCGAGTTGAATACTTTCAGAGCTGGAGCGTCGGTGTCCATTCGAACGACATGACCAAGCCAGCGGAGCCGCTGTAT
>NW_016157274.1:5876-49421 GCF_001687245.7 Rhagoletis zephyria | reverse complement strand
TTTCCATCGCAGTGGGGGCCTCCCTCTTCCTCTGCTACCACCTGCGGGTTCCGAGTTGAATACTTTCAGAGCTGGAGCGTCGGTGTCCATTCGAACGACATGGCCAAGCCAGCGTAGCCGCTGTATCTTAATTCGCTGCACTATGTCCGTGTCGTTGTAAAGCTCATACAGCTCATCGTTCCATCGTCTGCGGTACTCGCCGTCGCCAACGCGTAAAGGCCTGTAAATCTTCCGCAAAATTTTTCTCTCAAACACTCCAAGAGCCGCCTCATCGGATGTTGTCATTGTCCATGCTTCTGCGCCATATACCAGCACGGGCATGATGAGTGACTTATAGAGAGTGGTTTTCGTACGTCGAGAGAGGACTTTGTCTACTCCTGAATTGCCTACTCAGTCCAAAGTAGCACTTGTTGGCAAGAGTGATTCTGCGTTGGATTTCAATGCTGATAATATATTACCATATAAATAAATGCATATGTCATTATATACGTATCGATTATTTACTTCAATAGTGTAATAATCCAAAAAATACAAATTTTGAGTTGAGTATGCAGAAATCACCGCTACCATTTCTTCTATGTTGTGTGTAGCTGTATGATTACCAGTTTCTCCGTAGAACAAAATATGCATTCATTTTTACTATGAGAGCATACGTAAATTAAAACCTTTAAAGCCGTTTTTTTTGTATAAATATGTCCAACGCTTTATTATATTTCGTATAGTTGTTATATAAAATTAAGAAGAATTATTGCACAGCAGTAAGTAATAAGTGTAAGTGAAAATTTAATTTAATTTGATATCGATGTTTTTTGGTTTTTGCAGTGTTTTTTGTAATTCGGTTTTTTTTTCGGTACACCGAAAAGATCAGGTTTTTAATAAGGTTTTTTTAAACGGTTTAAAACCTGAATAAAAAACCTTGATTAATCAAAAAAACAATTTTTTGGAAGCGGTGCCCATCCCCACCTCACACCCAGTGTGACCGTGAGCTTGTGAAAAATTGTAGCAGAGAAGAATATGTATCACTTTTCAAAGTATCAATATGGAATAAATCCAATAATTTTTATAAAAAAACATTTTCCAAAAAAGGTACAACTGGGTATTAGTATAATCTTATCCTACTAATATTATAAATGTGAAAGTTTGTATGTTTGGGAAACCATCACGCTGAAACAACAGAACGGACTTGCAGGGAATTTTGTACACAGATAGCTTGTGGCCCAGATTGGACAATAGGCTACTTTCTTTACGAGTTACCACCTGTTAAAAAAGTTAAATTAATTTAAAATGCGGAAGCGACTGAAGGGATTTGCATGAAATTTTGCACACAGACAGCATATGATCTACGTTGGAGAATAGGCTACTTTTTTTTTTTTTAAAGTTGCCACCTGTTAAAAAAAAGTTTAATTATATTAATACGTGGAAACGACTGAGCTGACGTTCTTTGGAAAATAGGCTACTTTTTTAAGAGCTACCTGCTAAAAAAGTTTGATTATATGACTACGCGGAAGCTACTGAACTGATTTGCATTAAATTTTGCACAGAGATAGCTTATGACCTTGATTGGAAAATAGGCTACTTTTATTTAAGAGGTGCCACCTTTTAAAAAAGTTTAATTAAATTAATACGCAGAAATGACTGACCTGATTTGCCTAATAACTCCTTGTGCACATATAGCTATTTCCCATTGAATATCCTACTGATTTCTAAAACGGCAGATAAAATTATACCCGAATGCCAACCTAATGTATGGAAAATACTTATAAACCAAGGGCTATTATAATTGCATACCACAAAAAACATTACCCTTATTTAATACAGAGAAATCGAGGAAAAACATGATGCACATACAATTCTTTTACTAATTTACATTGGAAAATAGGCTACTTTTTTGAGAGTTGCCATCTGCTAAAAAAGTTTAATTAAATTAATACGCGGAAACGTCTGAACGGATTTGCATGAAATTTTGCACGCAGATAGTTTATGACCTAGATTGGAAAATAGGCTACTTTTTTAAGAGTTTCCACCTGTTTGAAAATGAAATATTGCATACGGATGGTTTATGATCTGGATTGAAAAAGTGGCTACTTCCTTAACCGGTTTCCCGATCAGAACGAAGTTTGCCACACTTACTGCGGATTTCACAAGGATGGCCTTAGATTGAAAGTAATTCCAATAACTCAAGGCCTCTCCCATAAAAATTGGAATTTTCATAATACATATATATCTCTTTGGAATTATTTGTGGTAGAAAACTGGAATTTGGTATGGAGATATGTATGCGAAATCAAATTCATACTCACAGAGAAAAATGGACGTTTTTGGAAAAGAGGCGTAGCACCTCCCTTACTGACTGAAAGTTTCATATTGCATATCTCTTCAAATATTTGGGGTAAAGTACTCAAGCTTGGTATGGAAATATATATGTATGTATGTATGTGAAACTAATCCCATACTCATGGAGAAAAATTGGAGTTATTGCACTAGGTGGTGTGGCAACTCCAATGCAAATTGATTTTTCTATGCTGCATGTCTCTGGATGTGTTTATTGCCCGTACGAACTGACTTTTTCTTGCCACATATCTCTGGAAGTGTTTGTGGAAGAATACTGGAACTTGGTATGGATTTGTGTATACAAAATTTATAAATTGCTTATGGAAAAAAGTGAGTTATTAAAAAAGGAGGCATGTCGCCTCCCATACATACAAAAACTTTCTTAATACATATTAAAGCACTGCAAATATACCAGCAGAAATACTCTTCACATGTGTACATGAGTAAATGGAACATATATTTTAGAGTACTTAAAAAGATAGGAACAAAAAAAGAGAACATCGTAAATTTGAGGAACTAAGCAATGTTACTCAACAGCGCTCTGCTACATAAAACACTGTTCCGCTTTTCCAGAGTACTTGAGTATGTTGATTGCATTCAGTAGTATTCTAAAACTTCATAGGAAGTATAAGAATACTTATGAAGTTTTATCTTTTAAAATGTTAGCATTCAACATAATGTTAAGAAAAGACATACATTTTCCTTTTATTCCAATATACATATACTTAAAATATTGTTTTACATTTCTCGCCGGACGCTTCAATGTTTGCGAAAAAGTTCGAATCTTTCATACATATACATGATTTATGTACATACATATTATGTAAATTTTTTAAATAACCAAAAATGTGTGTCAATTTTCCCGCGACCTGTCTTTATGACCAGTTTTTATTGTCAAATTGATATTTTGATTTCCCAATATCAGGCGCTCATACATGTGAAGTAACAAATTTTCTATTTCTAAGCAGAAAATTGTTTGTATAAATTTTTAAATTTCCAAAATTCTACTTTGTGAATTTCCAAAGGCTTCTGCAAACGAATTCAAAACTTCTACAAACAAATTTATGCATAGGGAAAGCTTGCTACTTCATATGTATGTGCGCCTGGTATTGGGAAATGAAAGTATCGTATTGTACAAATAAAAATTGGTTCTCTGTATAAAATGAGTCCACTTTCTTTATAAAAATATGCTATTGGCTAAATATTCGGAGTGCCCTACATTGTTTCTCCATGTTTGCTATTTAACATAAGTGTCAACTCTAACATTAACATTATGTAGCATTAAACGAAAACTTCCAAACATACTCAAAAAATACTTGTGAAGGAACATATTTTTTGTGGAAGTTTAACAGCATGGTACTGCTGATTTATGTTCCTCTTTATTTCGGAACATAATTTGTTTGAGTACTTTTTTATGTATACAGCGCTCAACATCTTCACTTCGCTTACTTCCATGCCCTCTTTGTTAGAGTATCAGTAGTTTACATATTTGACAAAAAAACATCACAGTGAAGCAAACTGAATTCCGATGCAGACCTTTAATACATATCTATGGAAGGATAGAAAATCTTTGGAAGTATTTTAAATTTGTTATGGAGATTTATTTTATAAGTGCCGTACTGACAGAAAAAATTTCATTTAGTGCAAAAGGAAGAGTCGGCTTCAGCCTTATAATCTAAAGCTCTCATGATGCATACATACCTCTTGTGAGTTCCTTTCTATGAATTCCATAATCAATTTCAAATTCAAAAAGTTTATGCAATAAATTAAAATTTTAAGCTAAGTGTACACGGTAGAGAAAAAACGCGAGATTTAGACAAAAATGTCGCTAGAGACGTGTAAGCACTGAATAGAGCTCTACGATAGACTCACCTACAAAGTCTATGTGAGAGTTATTTAGCGAGACTTGTGTTCGCCGTGTACAGTCCAACGAAGCTAGTTGGAAAACTCTACGACAACTCTACGCTCTATTTAGCAAGATAAATAGACTTTCTGCTCTACGGAGACGTATAGTAAAGTCTTGACAATGAACTTCATTACAGATTGTTAAATTTTGAAATGGCTACGACATTAAATCGTATATGAGCCGTTATTTTTTAAGTCGAACGGATTTCGTAAAAAAATTATGTCAAATCTCCGATTCGCTTCAAATTGTTGTGGAACAAATATTTTGCCGGAATCCGCAATAAAATCTGCGTTTTGCAAACTTAAGTCCTACAATTGTCACGCTCATTTTTAGGGGTTTGTCGCCTTAAAGAAAAATCTTGCCGTACTAATATTATACCTGGATGGGTATTCTATCGGAATATGCAATAAAATTTAAATTCTTGCAAAAACTCGANAGCCGTTATTTTTTAAGTCGAACGGATTTCGTAAAAAAATTATGTCAAATCTCCGATTCGCTTCAAATTGTTGTGGAACAAATATTTTGCCGGAATCCGCAATAAAATCTGCGTTTTGCAAACTTAAGTCCTACAATTGTCACGCTCATTTTTAGGGGTTTGTCGCCTTAAAGAAAAATCTTGCCGTACTAATATTATACCTGGATGGGTATTCTATCGGAATATGCAATAAAATTTAAATTCTTGCAAAAACTCGATGTTTAGCACCTTCCTAAATATATCTCAACATAAGTTTTGGAAAACAAATTACAAAAAATTTTTGATTCTCACAATATAAACCGTCTCGTCATAAAGGAAAATATTTTAAAAATAGTTCTTGAAAAACCCCCATTTTTTTGAACCACGTTTTTATAGAGAATTAAACAAGGTTTACGATGGTATAACTTTAAATCCCTAATTTACTGGTCTTTACTATGCAAATCAGCTTCTAAAAGTTCAGCTGTTAATAGCTACATTAGCTTTAGGACAATCTTAACCACCTTATATATAGAAGTGTTAAGCCCGTTTCTTTAGCTTTAAAACGACGTTAAGATGAAGTCTCTACGATAGGCAGGACCCGAGATATAACGATTTGAAGGAGTATATGATTAGTCAGAATAACGAAAAAATTCAAACTTTGACAGATCATATCTCCAAAGAAAAAAGCAAAAAAAAATCCTCGAACACGTGTTAGCTTATTTCATGTAAAGAACCCATATAAAAAATTTGAAGCCAATCGAAAGTGTGACACCAAATTTGGTGTCCGATATGAAAGAGAAATTTTACTCTTTTCACCACTGTGCAGTACGATTACTCTGTGCTCACCAACCCACTCGCAAAGCCAATTTTGCCGACCTCTGACTTAAACACACGAGCATTGCCTTGACAACTCCATGAGAAAATACTATATGAGAGGTAGTCGCCCTACGGTTGCGTTTATAATACTGTTAGACACTGCCTTGCCCGCGGGCAAAGCTCTTTTAAGCTTTCTATACATTTTGTATAGCCGCGAGCATAGTAAAAGCTCTCTCTGCCCAACGCTGGTTTATAACAGTGGTCGGCAAAAGTTAAACTGTGACTGTGTTGGTGAGAACAAGAGAACTGCTCCGCATGAGCAACCCAGTAGGAAATTACGAGAAGTGAAACAAAATTTTTAATATATCGGGCTTCAATAAAAACATATAAATACATGTATTTAACACATACATATGAACATTAGATTACATCACCAAAAAAAGTTGCGGGTTTTCCGCCGGGATTACAAAACTTGTTATATTTTAAGACGTCCACCAAAATATTTCGGAAAAATATTAAGATTTAAGCGAGCTGGACCGATTTGAAAATACCTCCAAAAATGGAGTTTTTTATGAATAAAAATAGTTTCTTAAAGAACTTTTTGAAAAGAGTCCCCTCAGATAATTTGTCATTAAGCTTAAAAAACCTGCATAAAAATATTTAAAAATCTTTTCAACGCAATCGTAAGAATGAGATTTTTGATGCTGTGTTATACTTTTTTCAAAGATTGATTTACGAAAAACTTGAATAACTGGGCCGAAACTATTATGATTTACACCAGTGATGCGCAGAGAGCTTTTACTTTATACGCGCCTATACAAAAAGTTTAAAAGAGCTTTACCCGCAGGCAAGGCGGTGCCCATCAGTGACTTAGACTTATGGGATCTCAGTAGAAAGGTATTTTCACACTGTATTTCTGTCCAAAGAAAAGTCATTCGTGTCCCAGTTTTTTTTTTTCAAATACCAACACATCTTAATTCAACTTTGAATGACGTTCGTTCATCCTACCTTTCCCTTTCATCCTTTGAATGAGTTTATTAGCAAAGAAATGGAAAGGGTGAGAAAATACCTTTCCAATGACGGCTCTTAAGTCTAAATCGGAAGAGTTTAGGTGCAGTTATTCAAGTTTTTCTTAAACCAATCTTTGAAAAAAGTTAAAAAACAGCATCAAAAGTCTCATCACTACGATTCCGTTAAAAATTTTTTTTATTTTTTTTTAATATTTTTATGAAAATTTTTTAAGCTTAAACTGTTTTGTCATTTGAGGGGATTTAAAATAAAAAACTTTAAGAAACTATTTTTATTCATAAAAAACTCAATGTTTGGAGGTATTTTCAAATCGGTCCAGCTCACTTAAATCTTAATATTTTTCCGAAATATTTTGGTGGATGTCTTAAAATATAATATATCTTATAATTCCAATGGAAAAATAGTACAGATTTTTTTTTGTATGGGGAGTGATGCAGTCTATGTAGTCAGCGTTGCCAGGTTGCCGTTTTTAACGTCATTTGGACGTTTTTTGTACCCTGTTGACGTTAGGACGTTTTTTGTGTAAAAAATTACGTTTTTTAACTTCCCAGTAGTTTTTCTTTGTTACTAAATCTTATAAGTAGAACTGATTTTGAATTATTTTCTTAATAAATCTTTACAGTCTTTGTGTTTTGCTGCAGCTGCTTCAAAAGATTTTTTCTGGATTCTTGGACTAAGGATCCCGTGTTCAAAGGCTAGTTGTGTAAACAGTTGAGGCTACGAGGCTTGCTGTAATGTTTGCAATTGCACATTAAAAGCCAATTCAGGAAGAGCCGATCTATTGCAGCAGGCACACTCGCAAAAGGATCAAAAAAGCTGTGCAGCATAAAACGTCAGAAAAAAGTAGGCGACTTTTTTAAGACTTCATTGAAAATGTAATGAACACAAAAAAGACTGAAATAGCGTAAAAGAAAAATAGAGTGTAAAATTGAGAGCAAGAGAAAATTTTCAGAAAAAGTTATTGAACGCAAAACTAGCAAAAACTTGCAACTTAAGCCATTTTGACACTTTCTGACGGTTAAGTTTTGGCGCGCAATTTTCTTTTTAATTGGGAATAGTTCCCATCGTCATAAAAATAAAAGAATATACAATAGATTTCAATTTTTCATCCATATTTTCATTTCACTAATTATGTTTCATCAAATCGTCCTCTTAAACAGTTTGTTTACATTTGAATTTGAAACATACCCTTACTTTTTGACTCCTGAATATTCCTGCTAGTAAATTTTTTAGTTGCAAGAATTTGCAGCTCTCTCGGGTTGTTACGCTCTCGAATTCGCTCCCTCTTGCAAATATTTTGGGTTATTGAATGCATTCTCAGTAAAAACTTGCAAGTACTAGCAACAATTCGTAACAATTTTTTCTATATTGAATGGACCTATTGCTATGCTCCTTCTTAGCAGAACGTAGTTTAGCATTTTCGACAACCGAGCCCCTTACCAAATGTCTACAAGAAAAAAAAAATGATTAAAAATCAACGCGATTATTTAACCCCTTTAAACTTGCACATTATTGCCCTGAAATTTATTGGGCTATCAAACTGCATACTCAAAAAAAAATTCTAAAAACTCTGAATAAAAAGTTGAAAATCTAGCTGAAAATTTGCAGANGTAGTCAGCGTTGCCAGGTTGCCGTTTTTAACGTCATTTGGACGTTTTTTGTACCCTGTTGACGTTAGGACGTTTTTTGTGTAAAAAATTACGTTTTTTAACTTCCCAGTAATTTTTCTTTGTTACTAAATCTTATAAGTAGAACTGATTTTGAATTATTTTCTTAATAAATCTTTACAGTCTTTGTGTTTTGCTGCAGCTGCTTCAAAAGATTTTTTCTGGATTCTTGGACTAAGGATCCCGTGTTCAAAGGCTAGTTGTGTAAACAGTTGAGGCTACGAGGCTTGCTGTAATGTTTGCAATTGCACATTAAAAGCCAATTCAGGAAGAGCCGATCTATTGCAGCAGGCACACTCGCAAAAGGATCAAAAAAGCTGTGCAGCATAAAACGTCAGAAAAAAGTAGGCGACTTTTTTAAGACTTCATTGAAAATGTAATGAACACAAAAAAGACTGAAATAGCGTAAAAGAAAAATAGAGTGTAAAATTGAGAGCAAGAGAAAATTTTCAGAAAAAGTTATTGAACGCAAAACTAGCAAAAACTTGCAACTTAAGCCATTTTGACACTTTCTGACGGTTAAGTTTTGGCGCGCAATTTTCTTTTTAATTGGGAATAGTTCCCATCGTCATAAAAATAAAAGAATATACAATAGATTTCAATTTTTCATCCATATTTTCATTTCACTAATTATGTTTCATCAAATCGTCCTCTTAAACAGTTTGTTTACATTTGAATTTGAAACATACCCTTACTTTTTGACTCCTGAATATTCCTGCTAGTAAATTTTTTAGTTGCAAGAATTTGCAGCTCTCTCGGGTTGTTACGCTCTCGAATTCGCTCCCTCTTGCAAATATTTTGGGTTATTGAATGCATTCTCAGTAAAAACTTGCAAGTACTAGCAACAATTCGTAACAATTTTTTCTATATTGAATGGACCTATTGCTATGCTCCTTCTTAGCAGAACGTAGTTTAGCATTTTCGACAACCGAGCCCCTTACCAAATGTCTACAAGAAAAAAAAAATGATTAAAAATCAACGCGATTATTTAACCCCTTTAAACTTGCACATTATTGCCCTGAAATTTATTGGGCTATCAAACTGCATACTCAAAAAAAAATTCTAAAAACTCTGAATAAAAAGTTGAAAATCTAGCTGAAAATTTGCAGATTGTTTATAATTTTTGCACAATTTTTGTGGATTTATATTTTGTTTGTTAATGAGCTTGGCTTTTATGGAAAAATAATAAACATTAAATAAACGAAAGAGAAACAGCCAAAATCGATCAAAATGTTGATGGCTGATCACAAGTGTATGTATAAAATGATTTTTATATTAACGACCAGTTTACAATGAATTTTAAATGTGCTCTGTCGAAATGACATTTTAATATACATTACGTACATATCGAGTCCTAACCGCCAAAATAACGTAAGCGACAAAATTTTCTTTTTGATGCAGAAATGCATCTAAATGCCCTAGGAATATTTCTGCATCAAAAAGAACATTTTGAAAAAAATTTCGCTTACGTTAAATATTAAAAATTTAAATAACAAATTTTAAATTCATGTTTATCAAAATTTTCCATATCATTATAAAATGATTGAAAATGTCTTTTAATTGCATACATATTCCCTTTAACAACCACTCTTTAATTCTTTGAAAAAAAATAACTTTTTTTCATTAAAAAGTCGTTGTATTTCTTCTTCATCAAAATGTTTCCTTATCAAAGGAATCAAAATGTCTTTGAATAGCATATTCTATTTTTTTTAAATGACTTTACACAAAAGGCATTGCATATCACCAAAAGCATTCTCAAGCATGTAATATTTCTCACAAGGCATTTTTGCATACAAGCAGCGTTGCCAGGTTCCCGTTTTTAACGTTATTTGGACGTTTTTTGTATCCTGTTGAGGTTTGGACGTTTTTTGTGTAAAAATTATGTTTTTTAACTTCCCAGTAATCTTTCTCTATGCACAATATATTCAATTTATAGCGTAGCATTTGCTTGTAGAGTAAGTACTTAAATACGATCACACTTTCGGCAAATTTGTTACTAAATCTTGTAAGTAGAACTGATTTTCAAATATTTTCTTAATAAATCTTTACAAGCTTTGTTTTTTGCAGCAGGTGCCTCAAAAGATATTTACTCCTGGACTAAGGATACCGCGTTTAAAGGCTGGTTGCATAAACACTTGAGGTTATAAGGCTTATTACAATTTTTGAAATTGCATATTAAAAGCCAAATCAGGCAGAGCTGATCTATTGCAACAAGCACGCTCGCAAAAGCACTTAAGACTTGCACATTATTACCTTGGAATTTAATGGGCTATCAAACTGCATACTCAAAATATTCTAAAAATTCTGAATAAAAACTTGAAAATCTAGCTGAATCTTTGCAGATTTTTTATAATTTTTCACAAAATTTGAAATGTGGATTTATATTGTGTTAGTTATATAATGAGCTAGGCTTTTATGAAAAAATAATAAACATTAAACAAACAAAAGAATTTGTCTCCGGAGTTATATATTCATTACTTTGCTACAACTTAACTCGAAAAAAATTTCATCAATATTGTTTGAGAAGCTCTCACACCATTTAATAAATAATAAATAAACGGGTTTTAAATATTTTCTTTTTATATAAAGTGTAAACTATTTCATTAGTAATAAAACAACGGACAATAGTTAAATTTATACACATTTAATAATACGTTAGCGTATACATATCTGATAAAGTAACTTAAGTTGGAAAAAGCTCGATGCAAAACAACTTAAGTAAACAAATGAATTTCGTGGTTGAAAGGAATCCATATATTTTTTAATCGCGGAAAATTTAAGCGGAATAAGTGGAAAGTAGTAGCCTTTACTACATATTTATTCATTTATGTTAAAATAAAAAATCAGTTACATCTTTTTACAACAGAGGCATACATACGAATATGTATGTATTGGTTTTTATATGAAAAAGAAAAATCAAAAACGTTCAAACATATCCATATTTGCTAAAAAGTTATTACATATGGGTGTTCCATAAAAATTTAAATAAATAAAAATCTTCCAAGACAAACATATTTATCTCGCTGATAATTATTATGAAAAGACTAATAAGACTAATATAAGTCTCAAAATAATAGTTGTTGACGACTTTAAAAAATTTTCCAACACAATTATTATCAAAAAACTTTTATAATTCTTGTGAAAATGTTGATGGCCTTTGACCATGAAATAATTATTATTCTGGGTCTATGGTTTATCTTCGCCATCATCGTGACTGTATTTGGAGTGAGTAGAGTTGCTGTTGAGAAATATATATATACGAGTATAGAGTAAGGGTCTGATTATACATACTTCGCATAACTTCGCACAACCATTTGTACCAGTGCAATAAAAATGTAACTTAAGAAAATGTGAAGCAAAATCTAAACTCAACACATCGCTAAGTTTTTAAAAGTTCTGCTACTTTCTGGGTAATGGAATACATACAAATTAGATACAAAGTACATACGAAATTACAGTTTGAAGTTTATGCGAAGTTGTGCGAAGTTATGCGAAGTATGCATAATCAGACCATAAGGAAATGTAAATAACTAAAAGGAACCAACAGGTTTGTTGTTATATGTCTGTGGTCGTAAGCAATAACCACCTAAGTCGACTTAAGAAAGAATTGAGTTATATATGCTATCGTTTTCTGCAACTACTATTCCATGTCTACGTGAAACTCCCATCTCGTTACCTATTCTATTTAAAAAGTTATAAATGAAAGTCTTTTGGTTTGCCAATAAGGTTAACATTACAACCCAAATCTTTAAAGCGCTTTTTATCGAATTCAAGTTTCGATTTCGACTTAGGCGATTATTGCTTATGACCACAGATGCATCTCTTGATTTATAATCAGTATACGACTTACCTATCATCTCGAATGTAGATAGCTGCGTTCGGGATGATTTGCTTAGATGGTTGGACCATGGTGATTGAAGATGATATATATCGTTGTATTCCTCCAAACGAGACCTTTGACAGTATGCTATAAAATGCGAATTTTTCACACTGCCTGGTTGATGGCCAATTACTCCTCGCAACCTGGTAAGTTGGGCGTTATGAATCGCTAATAATTTATATAAGTACCTGGTACATTCGTTTCAGGTATTCTGCTTACCTGTATATAGAACAATTGAGTGTGATTGTTGTCGGGAAGTCGCCTAACATGTGTTTCGCTGGCTTGTCACTTGGTCCCGATCGAGCGTCTGCTTCGATGAAGAGATGATTTTTATATATCTGCTCGAGGGTGCACTGAGAGTGACACTTTATGCATTGGGTTGATTTCCAACCGGATGGTATGGCATCTTGTAAATGATTAAAGCCATGCTTCCAGATCACTTTTAAATCCAGCTTTGAGGAGTTGAGTACAGCCCACATTTTTCGCAATTGTAGCTATTGTAGCCAGTTGGTGTGGACTCAAAACACTTTGTCCAGACATCAGCAGTCCCTGTGTACATATCAACCGTATGAGGATAAAATTTGTCAGCCTTCGCGTTATTGTCGGGCAATTTTATTTTATCCGGAAATGTATTAATTATCAATCTCGTTCGTTCACGATATGTATCTACACAGACACCTTTCTTCATGAAATATTAGATAAATTTCATTGCAGGAGAAAAAGACGAAGACACATCAATGAAAGATTCATACGCCAAATTATCCATGCGACTTGCTGCCAATATTTGTATGATTGTGTCAAAAGGGCAAGTGTTAAGTACCAAATAATGAATCCATAGCGGGCCGAATATTTCCATTCAATAAAAGAACAGCTTTTTTTTGGCACCCAAGTGTAAATTTTCGTACGCTATGTCTGGCTGAGGAGTAAAGTAAGTTATTTTCTTCGAGGATTATTTGTTTATTGTCACAGGTATCAACTGGGTTTTCATTGATTCTCGAGATTGTGGTGGTTCTTTTTTTATTGTATTTTCAGAAATGCCGGATGATTGGAATAAAATGGGTTCTGTAGAGGAATTTTCGCATTCTTCCGACGCCGACATACTGTCATGTAACGAAATATCCAAATCATTGGCTTGCATCTTCCCTTTGTTACGCCAATTATCAATTGAAATTTTGTCCCGATCAAACATCAACCCAAATTTGTCAGGATTTGGGCTGGGGGAACATCTTTTTTCGACGACGGTAGTAGAGCTTCAGGAAGTATAAGTTCGGAAGTAGCTGTAGGTTCAGTGTTCATTTTTATTTTAGTATCTTGATACTTTTGAGCTCTGTCTCTTCCCCATTTATCCTGAAATGTCACGGTAATTCCATGACAGATTTGTGTTCCATCTTGAGAAAAAGATCAACCCGAGAACGACCATGAGATCGGCCAACAACGCGATGTTTTGTTTCGTTGAAATAGGCTTCTGAAAAAGCCGTCGTTGCATGTTCTTCTTTCGACGGTAAACAAGCCGCTGACCAGAGCGGAAACATAGAGAAAAATGCATAGAAGGCATTACTTACCAGACCTTTCGTGACAACTGATTCGCTCTTTTCTCGTATACTGGTGATCCATTCTTTAACCGGGAAATAAGTCAAACAATCATTACTCGAGTCTTCTGGAGTTTCTTCCTTTTTCAGCACATCATCGTTTGCGTCGCTGTCTTCAGGGCTTACGATGTTCTCTAGGTTTTTTCTACACGCGATCATGCTTTCTAATTTGTTTGCGACTCTATTGCTCTTTGATAACATTCAGTTATCGAGTCTTGATATTCATGTAGAGACATTGTTATAATTAATTGTAGTAGTTCTTCAAATTGACTCAAATATTGGCAATCAATGAGAAGTGCTACGCATAGTAAATAGAAGCGCCGAACTTTTCTGAGTGCAATATTTTTCACGCAATCCCACCGACATATTTTTTTTTTCATAAAATGGGCCACGTCTAATTGAACGAATGTATATATGGGTGGTCTTGCTTTATCCAGAGGACTTTTCGCTGCTCTTAAAAACATCGTATCGATGTACGTTTTAATAGTTTGATCATTAAAACTAGAGATGGGCGCGGGATAGCGGGACCCGCGGGGCCCACGGTACCGATTTAAAATTGTTCGGGATGGGCGGTATTGGGAAGATCTCTAAAAATAATCCCGAAACTCCCGATAAAACCGCACCCCACGCAAACTCCCAAAATCTTTCTTAAAAACGATGTTTGAAATATGCACTATGAGACGAAAACGAAATAATCGAAAGATGCCAGATCTTTCATTATTATTTTTATTATTTAAAATTAATTTGAAAGACATGAACATTTCTGTCAACCTTCGATCGGCTTGCAAACCTCGCAGCACACGTTGAAATCTCAACCGATCGTTTTTAATTTGTTGCCCGTTTGTAGCCTGCTTTAGAGATAGATATCGGGACCCGCGGTACAGTTCTGAAAAACGTCGGGATGGGCGGGTTCGGCACATAAAAATCGAATTTCGGGATCGGCGGGATCGGGATTAAATATTTAGTCCCGTGTCCATCTCTAATTAAAACCCAATGACATCGCGTTCAGCAAAGCCCGGGAGCAATCACTGCGAGTTCTCAGAGGCTTTGGAGCCTTAAGAAGCGTTAGCCACTTTTTTATCCACGATAATAACACATCGGTGCTTTGGCTCTCAAGTAGAGCTTGGTGAACTGGCAGAATGATTTCCAGGTAATTAATAACAATGGCGTACAAAAAAATTTGTCCCGGTCTCACACCACTTATGGGATTAACGACTGACTTTACTATACAGCCAGTACCATCAATAGAAATATTGCACGAATCACGACATAATTTACTAAACCTTTTGTAGCAATGTAACTGCTCGGGTGTACTATACGCTACAAAAAACGGTTCACGTTGCACATCATGAATAAATTTCGGGTATTCAGGATCATGACGCATTCTCTCGATAGTTAATACCACGTCTTGATTATCCGTGGGCTTTACACCATATTTCTGTCGCAGGTAATCGCTTTTGCACTGCCGTATAACGCTCAATTTGGGAAGATGTGCTAGTAGACGAGTACATGTCGATGCGTAGGAAGCAGCTTCACGTTTGCGGTAATTCCCAGCACCTTCATTGAAGCCTTCTTCTCCAATTTTCAAACGTTTCAAATGTCGCGTAGGCCTTCGCACGTCTTCGTGTTCTCCTAATTTTAAAAAAGTATCATGTGTTCGTACGCGAAGGGTAAATGGAAATTTTTCGGGCTTCTTGTCCATAAGCTCTGAATACGTTTCCGCAACTTTAGCTTTTACAATTTCCCGAAACCGTCAAATCGTGAATGCTACTTTCTTGCTCGTACAATTTAGCATTGTTGAATAGAAAGCACAAGGGATCTATGTGAGAGCAAAAAATGCCTCGGCTAGTGTATCTGTCCAACCACCTCGGCGAAGAATTGAATAATTTCTATTTCCGTACTGAACTCGCTCAGCTCCACGAAGTTCATTCCATAAATTTTCCGATACTCGCAAGTGATAAGTCTCCAATCCATCAGCTTCCCAATCGCTCAATTCTTCAACAGTATTCGTTATTGCGCTATTATTTCGCGAGTCGTTGAATGAAGCAAACGCAACTTCACCACTCAACGATACCTCGAGCGATATGTTTTCCAAGTCTCTAGCTATAGATAATATTTTTCGCCGATCCACCGTCACTTCGCGATAACAATCACGTGCATTCCAAACACCGTCGAAAATCTTACTCATTTCCGTCCAAACATCAGTTGTGGGCCCAGGAAAGTTATCGGTAAGAAAAGAAGAAATTGCCTAACTACGGCAATAGCTTCTTCTTTTTAAATTTTTGGTGGTTTAGGCATCTTATATATGTTTCTTATATATAGAAATACTAACAAATCTCGCACTATACGATTATTTTTTTTTACAAAGATTTCACAATTATACGCGTCACTATCTGGAATATCGAGTCTTTTTATTACGATATTAATGGGTACCCGATACTTTTACAGCGATACTTTAGATGAGTACTATATCGCTACTTTCGGTTCGATATCGTGTCCCTACCGATCTCGCACTACGCTCTATACTTAGGCTTTCCGTCGCTTCCGCGAAGGTTGATTTGATGTATGCCTGCTCGTTATGCACATATTATAAGTACTACGTTTTTTAAAGTGAAAACTTCTTTAGCGGCGGGAGTGCTTGTTAATGAGTTGTTATACATATGTATAAACAAATGTTCTAGTGCACTCGCTGTGCTTGCTACCGCTTTGCCGCTACGTTACTTTACCACTTCATTTGGTTTATACATTTTGCTTCACAACAGAATTCAAGCGCTATCGTCGCTGTAGGAAACGCTGTTTCGAATGAGATACCGGCTTTGAGTACTAATAAAATTAGTGTACTTAGGTCGGTGTTATGCAGACATTTTGTTTGGCAAACTGCGTGCAATTGTTGTTGCAGCAAACTCGGAGAGAGCGAGTTTGGCGACTCTCACAGCAAACTAATTTTGTTTGGTCAAACTGCAGCAAATTCGGTGTTGTCATATACAAAAATTTTAAATTTTGCGCGTTATGTACATCTGAAATTCTCATTTCGTGTTGGCAATAGCCATGAAAACCATAATGAACGTGCAACCCTGTGCCAAACTCGACATAACCACCTCCGAGCAAACTAAGCAGCCGCCATTTAATTTGGCAAACAAAAGTTTGTCTGCATAACACCGACCTTATTCATGGTCCATAACAATTAGTGCAATTGAGTACTTACACTAATTCTAAAAATTACTAAGAGTAATTTCCACCAAAACAAGAACACACTCAAAATATACTTACTCTTATTTGTGCCGGCAATTTTTGTCTCTTTGGAGTATAGTCTACCCTAGAGCTGGGCAATTTTTGCTCGCGAGCAACGCCAGCGTCGCAATTCGCATACGTACACAGAAGCAAAGCAGCGAATTTCGATTCAGTCTGCTTGCAGATTTCACCAACCCAGTAAGAACCCTATCTGTTAACTAACGCGTTATATACGCCTAGTACTACAAATAGTTTGTGTGAGAAATTCAAAAACTTTCCATCATTTTACATAGGGCTCCTGGAGAAATCTAACGCATAATCGCTTCACGTGTGAGCAGTTTTTTCTTTCTTTTACATGGAATTCGCTATTAAATTATTCTATATGTATTTGTCTCTTTTCAATCAAATATTATTATGCGATTAATAACGTGTTATATGTGTTGGTTTTTATTGACAATTTTGTAAGTGTATTGGAGAATGCGTTAGGTCGTTCTTGCTGGGAAGGTAACATCATGCTCGGCTGCGGATTGTTTTTCTTCGTAATTGTAGCACGCGCTTGCCACAGTTTGAGTAGAAAATTTACAAAAAATTCCCAAAGAAAAAAGTGGTGTGTTTTTCTTAGATTGGTGTTTGCATGCATTTGCGACGATTCAAACACAAAAGAGTGCGACCCTATATAAGAACTAGAGTTTATTTGTTCAAAGAACTTTCAACGAACCGCAATATCCATTATGTGGTTATGCCTACGTATTTTTAATACAAGCAAACTGTATTTTGCATTCCGTGACAATTTAAAAAAAATATAAAATGAGCTGCTTGCTGACCAACGTTCAATAATTTTGTGATAAGTTCCATGATTTTTATAAAAAAGTGCCCAAATATCATGCCATATTTTAAAATAATTTGTTTCTATCTAAAGAAATCGATATAGAAATTTAAATGCTGGTTTATACGCAAAAATACTTAATGAACAATATTTATAAGTTATATTATATTTTTAGCACTAAATTCCTATTTCTATGAAAATAATAAAATCTAAACAACGAAATCATCTGGCCGGCCAGCATTTCAAAGATTAGGTTCCAATAAATAATAATATTACATTTTCCATATGGAAAAGTTTCTATAAACTAATAGTATTAGTTACTAAAAACTTCCACGATTCAATATTTCCGAATACGTACAAGCAAAATAAGGCAAAAGACAAATGCACGAAAAATACCAGTTTTAGTACATTTATAAAAACGTGGCAACCATAACTGAGCGCGACGCACTATCACCACGACAAAATGAGACTGTGCTGGTATGCCCAGCATCCCTGCAGCAATCCAGACTCACCCTAGGTTAGCCCTCAGATAGTTCCTATTATTACCAGCACTAGTCCCTCATAATTCCCCTGCCAATGGTTTCAACTGCCATTTTAGCATTGGCGTGTCATTGGAAAAGGACCGGTCCAATCAACACTGACCGTAAGATAGGCCTGGACTAGTCCAATTTTGGAGATTTTTTCGTTTGCGTATAGTTTTTTTTTTCGTAAATCCTTGGATGGGGGGGATAGACGGAGCCCAGACATGATGTTGATTCGTTGCTGTCTAGCACAATATAACCAGTAAAAAACCTCGGGTGAATTTGGCGACTGCCTTCCTCGGGGATGAATATGCCAGGGATGAAGTTATTGGTACTCACTCCTTCTAAGCACGCAGTGTTGCTTTTGAGAAACAAAAAACAGTTAACTTCAAATAGTTTCAAAAAGTATAGTGCAAAACAAAAATTATTGAATAATTCCACATAAATTGGTATACATACATAAATTACTCATTTTATAAACGATTTAAATAAAACGCATTTATTAACCTTTTTTGTGAAAGGGCCTGTGCCAATTGAAAAAAAGTACTCCGAATTGTAAATTTTTGACAACTATGAGGTGAATGAAAATTTTCAACGCGGCAGGGCGGGTGAAACATTTAACAGCAAGAATTACACCTACCTGACGGTTTTGAAGTATTTTTTTGTTCTAATGTTATTACTAAGACGTCTAATAAATGCATGGCTTTTAGTTCTAGAAGAATCAAAGTCGGTAAATACAAGTTTTTTTGTATAATTTCTGCATTTTAATTGCTAACTTCTTTTGCACCAGAGCAAGTGCCCAAAATTTCCAGCAGTAAAAAGATACGAATTGGCACAGCAGAAATGTGAAATTTTCTCACCATTATAAAATGTTTTTCCACCATGGAACTTTTCTACTAACTGACATGGAATTACTATCTCAACGCTGCCACTGAGGACCTTTGCCGACTGATAAAAAAGAGAAAATTTGGAAAGATCAAACAAAAATTTTGAGATTTCTCGTTGTGAATACGAACGCCATAATTTTACTTAGCTCGTGTGACTACGCAAAATTTTGACAGCTGGTAAATATGTATAGACATAAAGTTGTTAGCGGTAATAAAGATTCAAAATAAAAATGAAGTCTGGAAAAGAACAAAAAGCGTACGTTAGTTTTCAGTTATTAAATAAATCAAATTTATTTGCGAATATTTGTTTATTCTATTTATATAAAGGCAACCATGCGGAAAAGCTTGTGTCAATTATATTGATAACAGAACCTGTCAGCTTGCACGTTGCCTAAATTCCTAAGTAACATCAAATCCACAAATGAATACATTGCTTGTAACGGGTGATTTTTTTGAGGTTAGGATTTTCATGCATTAGTATTTGACAGATCACGTGGGATTTCAGACATGGTGTCAAAGAGAAAGATGCTCAGTATGCTTTGACATTTCATCATGAATAGACTTACTAACGAGCAACGCTTGCAAATCATTGAATTTTATTACCAAAATCAGTGTTCGGTTCGCTTTACGTCCGATTTATGGTCTACATAATCGACCAAGTGAGCAAACAATTAATGCGATTGTGACCAAGTTTCGCACTCAGTTTACTTTATTGGACATTAAACCAACCACACGAATGCGTACAGTGCGTACAGAAGAGAATATTGCGTCTGTTTCTGAGAGTGTTGCTGAAGACCGTGAAATGTCGATTCGTCGCCGTTCGCAGCAATTGGGTTTGCGAAACACATTTCGAACCGAACACTGATTTAGGTAATAAAATTCAATGATTTGCAAGCGTTGCTCGTTAGTAAGTCTATTCATGATGAAATGTCAAAGCATACTGAGCATCTTTCTCTTTGACACCATGTCTGAAATCCCACGTGATCTGTCAAATACTAATGCATGAAAATCCTAACCTCAAAAAAATCACCCGTTATTACCTTCAATATCGCCATGTATAAATTTTAACAACAATAGAGCTTTCTCACGAGCGTTTGTTTGGTTTTTCAACACCATTTATAATTTTCTTTTAATAAAATCACGATTTGTCAAATCCTTAAATTTATTTATCTAATAAAAATGCAGCACACAACCCTGAAATCTAAGAAAAAGTCTGAGGAAGGCCATTAAATAGCACACACAACCCAGTGCCTTCCTCAAGGGTGAATATAGCTACAACAACACCGATTACTACAACAACAACCCAGAAAGGTTGGCTACTGTCTATACTGTGCTGTCTAGCCAACGACTAAACGATAAAGCTTATGAATACGTGTGAGGTGATCTTCCACAATTGTTGTACGAACCGCCGACCACTGTTTTATAACGGCACCGCCTTGTCCGCGGGTAAAGCTCTTTTGAGCTTTCTATATATTTTGTATGGGCGCGTGCAAAGCAAAAGCTCTCTCTGCCCATCGCTGGTTTATAACAATAATAAAAGCTTGTAAAAATAGAGAAAATAGTGAAAACTAAATCGATAAAAATAGCTCTGTGATAACCTGTGGTATCATCTTCGCTAAAATGACCCTAAGTTAAATTTATTAAGCTATTTATGAAATATATTTTAATCATAAATACTTTTCAGGAGAAAAAAAGCCCTCCAAAACCATTACCGGTTTTTTGACATACCTATATATGTAACAGTGAAATACGTATGTGTTTGTTTTTCCTTTACATCAGTGTCCGCCAAAAAGAGAAGTCTTAAAATGAGAATGTATTAGTTATGAAATAAAAAATGAGAATGTGTTGGTGGTAATGCACGGAAATGCGTCACCAACCTGCTTCGCCTATTGTTTGCATGCAACTAAATAAAATTTGTTGCTCTGCTACCCTTTCTGTTGACGTTCGGATCAGTGTTGCCAGAACTTTTCAGGGCGACCGGCTAGATTGGACAAAAAAAAACGGCTAAAAACGGCTAAAATGTTTCAACCAGAATTAATTTTTTTTTAAATACATAAACTACAAGTAGAAAGACTAGTCAATCCATTGAATTTTGTTTGGTTAATAAAGATTATTTATACGTAGCTAAGCTGTACACCACTTTATTTTTGTTTAACAAAGGAAACTCTCGTTATACGTAGCTAAGCTTTACATCAGAAGTAATATTTGTATTACTTAAATATAAAAACAGAGATAAATTACAAACTTATGGCGTTTTCTTTTCTATTAAACAATTTTGCCTTCTTATAAATATTGGATCATTTTCAGTAGGTTGCTTTTTGTCCCGCAAAATGGCTATATTAGCTGAAAGTATGGCACTTTTGCTTAGTCGGAGGGCAATATTTTGAGAAATGAACACGTAAAGCTGTGAAAGCAGAAGGCATTGACATTCGTTGTTGTTGCCGACCACTTCACTTTTAACAAGTTTATGACATTTAACTAAAATCATGCCACCAGATTCACTAGCAGAAAAATTTTTGTTTCTTAAAAAAGGAGAAAAATTTGATAATTTGAAGTTAGTGAAGTTGGATGAAAATATTAAAAGTGTTGCGCGTTTCCAAACTGCCAGAATTCGGTACACCTGAGCAAACGTTCGAATATAAAGTTTTTTGCTTTTCCGAGGTAGGGTACGTAGGTTGATAACAAATTGCTGACGCAAAATATCTTTAAACCTCTGAAAGATGTACCATTATCCGTGGAACAGGAAAGAGGTCGGGTTAAAATGGTGCCTGCAACTTGTAACAGTACCAATTTTTGGATTCGCGGATTTTTCTGATAAAGATGTGGTGCTGCTAAAAATATATATACAAAAATATAAGCACGAAACTATGCATTTGTCACAAGAATTATCCACATAAGATGAAAACTACTGCAGTTTTATTTTATAAAATTAAAAAAGTATGTTTGCACCATGTATTGTCTTCCCAGAGAGTTTTGCTCCACATCGAAATTCGTGCTCTTTTATTTTCTAAGTGTAGCGAATGAAACTTCACACTTAAATTTAAGACATTCATAACAAAAATTTTATGCAGGAAATTCCCGCTCCCAAATATAAACTGGGACGCAAAATTGAAGCAAGTTTTGCCTATTTTTCTTTAGTTTATTTAATATTTATTATTTTTTATGAATATGTAGCACATTACTTAACAAACAACATATACTACAAACAGATTTCACACTTGGTGTAAAAATTATGAAAATTCTGCAAAATTTCAGCAAAACTTGTAACTTTTTAATCTGCTAAAATGACGCGTCCCAGTATTTGGGTCACTCGCTTAAAACAAAAAACACTGAAATCGACTCACTATCTGATTGTTTTTCAATTTTATATAACACAGTCCGAGATGAAAATTTTCTGTCATAAGACTAGCCATTTCTAATAGATTCTGGAGCACTAAATTTGTAAAAATAAAAACTTGTGAATTTGAATTTTAATAAAATAAGACGAAGAGCAAAATCGGCTAAAAACGGCTAATTTTTTTTTGCAAAACGGCTAACAAATCGGCTGCCGGCTAAATCGAATTTTTTCCGGCTGTTTGCTGTCGCAACCGGCTAAATCTAGCCGGAAAACGGCTAAAATGGCAACGCTGGCTCAGATTGTGTACGTGTAAGAAGCCGATTGTGTACATGTGAAAGGCCGAATATAGTTCGTTTCCCAGGAAAGTGTTTGGCGGTCACTGCTTTACATTAGTAATTTATGTACGTATGTGTGAAAGTATTGTCTCCTTTATAGACTAATAAAAGACTTAAAAACGTAAATATTTTATTACATACATACCTGCTAGGGAGGGGATTTTTTTCTTTATGCCCGTACAGCATAGGAGGATTCGACGTGTAATTCTAACCAAATTTGCTGAAGAAACCATGGGTCTAGAATCAATTTAGAGTTTGCCAACTTGCGGGAATAGGTTTCGAAGAACATGTTAAAATTTTCACTGTTGGACCCTCTGGTG
Source organism: Rhagoletis zephyria (assembly GCF_001687245.7). Taxonomy (NCBI): domain Eukaryota; kingdom Metazoa; phylum Arthropoda; class Insecta; order Diptera; family Tephritidae; genus Rhagoletis; species Rhagoletis zephyria. The sequence goes on along the minus strand of NW_016157274.1, from coordinate 26,293 downwards.
GAAGTTTTAAGAAAAAGATAAGTGCACAAATGGACTCCTCATACCAAAAAACTCCTTATAGCATATTTTTATACAAAATTTAATCACTACTTTACGACACTACAGCAAAATGCTAAGAAACCTATTTTCGCAATTTGGTAAACTCCAAATTGATTTTAGACCCATGGTTTCTTCGGCAAATTTCCTTAGAATTACACATAGAAACCCTCTGTGCTATACACGCATAGTCGAAAAAATCTCCCTCGAAAAAATCGCCCTAATGCATACATAAATATGTATATGTAAATCTACCACATTGTTTTGGAATCTAACTTTTAAGGCTTATCTACCAATAAACAAAAATTGCAGTCCGCACACTGGTTCGAAATATAAAAAGTTATTTAAAGCATTTTTTAGCCTGCTAACTCCCCCTTGCTTACTTTAACGCAATCTATTACCTTGTTTACACTTACGAGAGAACCTCTTTCAAGCCTTTATACCGGTATCACACTCGCACACTGAAACCGTATTCAAAAGTAAACAAAATTTGTAATTTTATTCGAAATTTCTTGAATAACTAATATGCGCGGTGGACCGAAATGGAAGCGAACAAGAATTCAAATTTGTTTTAAGAATGATTCAAATTTGAAACGGGCAGTATAAAGCAAACCAGCCTCTTTTCACTTCCTGTCAAATGAATGATGTGTGTTATACCTGATTTCTAACCGATGCACAGTGTTTCGACTATATGGAAGCAGGTGGAAATAATTGTACACCTGCACCGATTTCACTGAAACTTGACATGTGCTCTAGTTTTACTTAGAAATAGAGAATTGTGAAATTTTGTACAGATGAAATAATTGCCACGCCCTCTAATCTTGTGGGTGGAAACATTAAATTTCATCCGATTTCGATGAAATTAAGTTTGTAGGCTATATTTTATTAGAAAAATCTAAATATAAAATATGGGAAAGATTGGATCGGTATAACGTCGAAAACTCACAAAAAATGTGGGCCCAGTCATTAAATGTGATAGAATTTTGGTTAATTTTTGTTTCCTGTTTTCCACTCTCAGAAAACAAAGGTTATACTATAAAATGACCTAGGTGTAAATACTTGCTTTTTTCCCAATATTTGGTGAGAATTTTTTCATTGTTCGAAAAATTCTTTTCGCGAAATTATTATCAAAAATTAAGAAAATCAAAAATTATATATATGTATTTGCAAAGCGCGCGCAAAGATCAAATTATATATTCGAAAACTGCATAAAATTCTCTAAAACATTCGTCTAATTTCAAGACCTGACGGACCGGTACTCAAACTTTTTTTTACTAATAATCTTTAGCATCTACATTACAAAGTAAATTTTTTGGTAAGAAAATAGGAAAGTACCAAATAAATGATAAATACCTCCACCTGAATATTCTACGACATTTAAGTAATTGATTACAGTTGAAAAAGAAATATTTTCTTTAATGGGTTAATCGCCGAAGGCAACTAAACTGATTAGTCGGCATCGCATCCATTCCCGTATTTTTTTGGGAAATGTATCGTTCGTGAAGAAGGGGGGTGAGTAAATAATGTAAAATTTGGTATTTATGACTTTTACTTTTCCCTCTCTAAGTCCAACTGGTTTTTTAATCAACTGTCACCATGACTTTTTCTACCTGCCTCCATATAGTCGAAACACTGCGATGTGAGCAATAAAAAAGCGATTTGAAAACAAATTCGAGTCAACACACTTTTGAATTTCTAAGCGTATTGAAAGTTGGTTTATGCCACCGTTTTGAATCACAGCGAACTGGGTCAAAGCGCTTTATGTGTCGGTATAAACAAGGCATATTTTATTATCGAATATCAAAAGTTGCCTTTGTATACAAATTTTCTCTTTGTCGCTTTTTTTACAAGTAAGGAAAATTGTTTATAACTGTTAAAAATGTCGAATTAGCGCTTTCTTTATATGGCAATGAACCAATACATGCAAGGGGTTTCAAAATTTCACTGTTAAAATCAAATTTCTTTTTTATTTGCAAACAAAGTTCAATATAACATTGCTGAATATTTTTTTGTTTTTAAAGTTTGGACTTTACTTAAATGTGCTGTTGATACATACGTCCCTGCGGCACAAGTACTTACTTCCTTAACAGGTACATATATGATTATCTGAGTTACAAACTTCTATATCAGCTGGGTTACTTGGCATACAGTTAAGTTTGACAAAAAAAGACAATATAAGTTTTTAGTTACTTTCGAAATTGTTATATAACTTATGCATCTGTATGATTCACTTTGAAGTTTTATGTTCATTCGATTGACATAAAATAAATGATAAATTTTTATTGGTGCAGAATCAATTTTTTCGACAATAGCTCGCGCTTGGTTCACACTGTCATCGAAACAAGATAGGAAAAATAATTGCAACGCGCTCTATTGTGACAGTAAACGATCAAGAGCTTGCTTCAGCGATAACCAGCGAACGTATGACACTCGAAAAATTTTATGATTTTTAACACCAAGGTAGTTTTGAAACTCAGCAAATTCATCCACCTTTTTAGCACTATGTGCGAAGAAATAGTAAACATCTCGGGCAAGTTTTTCGACTTCTACAGGAATTTTTTTTACACGATGGGAAAAGTATACAAATTTAAAAGAAGTGTCCCTCCAAAATTCATCGATAAATTTTATCACTTTTGATCCACTTGGATCAACACGGTCACATTGCTCACACCGCCAGTAAAAAGCTTTCTTGCACAGCAAGAAAAAATATCATTTGCTTTGTTTGCCAGGTTTTGCGCGAGCCTATTCCCTTTTCGTCCATGCAATTCTATATATTTTTCCCGTTTTTCATTTTAGGTTTTGTTGTTGTTTCCCCTTTTTATATATCCCAGTTTTTCAAAATGGCGCTTCCACTCCGCAGGGTCTGGGTTCAAGCTCTGGTCTAAGCAACATCGCAAAAAATGCTTTTCTTAACAGCGGTCGCCCCTCGGCAGGCAATGGAAATGTTTCTCTGCCTGAAAAACAGCTTCTCACAAAAATACAATCGGCGTTCGGAGTCGGCGTAAAACTGTAGGTCTCTCCCAGCGTGTCGAGATTGTTAAAAAAAATCGCTATTTCGGAAAAAATCGCCAATTTTTTTTTAAATAAAATTCATGAAATCGATTTAACAAATTTTTTATTTAAAAAATGAGATAGTGTTACAATATAGTTTTTAAAACCAAAAACGAATATAATACCTTCAGAGGGTATTAATATATAACACAAATCACTTATATATAATAGCGTTGTACAAACAATTTTCTTTAAAAATATGCATACTTTGTAACTTATTATTATAACACATATTAATTGGTTAATCGCACAATCCGCTTTTAAGAGCTCGGCGCTAAAAATAAAATAAAAACCTATAATAAGGCTAGATAGGCTATTTCCACAATTTCTTCAAAATCACCTACAGTGTCTGAATCATTTACATTACATGTCATATATTGAGCTAGTCAACCTTGATAACATACTATTTGATATTGGAAACGTTTTGCAGCAGAAACTATTAGCCTTCATATAACACTTTATTCGAACTATTGAGTTAAGGCTTTCCTTTTTTTGTTGAATTCGTTACGGAAAAAACGCGCTCACCAAGGCATGTGAGTGCGGCAAGGATAATAATATGAAGGCTACTTTACTTATATTTCCAAACATTTTATTGCCTGTTGCGGTTTTCACTTCGTAAGCAATTATCCAAAATTCTTCAGAGTCGGGTGGAATGGTTCTGAAAAACATTATTCCGTGGGAAAGTTAAAATATTTAAATATTCAGTTTCCGCCGCTTTTCTTTCCTTCAAAGTCAAATAGTGAATTGGCAGGTCCCTAAAACTTGCCGTCTTGGGATTCAAACGCTTTTCTGGTGACAAAATCAAACCTTTTTTTTTAAAGTATTTAATTGACTAGGTAATCGTTTCAAAAGTTCTTCGATTGGGGTGATTAAAAATTTTTGACAGTCTTTTAATATGCTTCTTAAGTCGAGTGTATCACGCAGTTCATTAGACTCTTCTTTAAAATTATCGTTGAAAACTAAGTTTTGTATTATATAAATAATTGGAAAAAATTTATTTGAAGGGAAAAAATCGCCAATGGCGATTTCCTAAATTTTTACGCGCAAATATTCAAAAAAAAAATCGGCAAATTGACGCTAAATCGCCAGATCTGGACACTCTGGTCCCTCCCCTTTGTGTGATGACATCAAGGCGCACGCCACAAATCGGAGGAGAAGCTCGGCCAAACACTAACGTAAGCGCCAATCTATTATTATTATGAATCAATTTTTCTCCGTGTTTTATTTTTTTATACGACCAATAACAGTATATTGACAACTCAGTTAATAACTATTAAAATTCAATTTACATGTAATATTATTAATATAAAAATATTACTTTAAAACATATATTGCATCTACTTATGCGTTATTTGTACACTCATGCGAATACACATAAATCCCATTCTGAAACTATAATGTTCTTAACATCAAGTTTCGTCAAACGTCATTTGCTTATTTGTACTCGTATTTGGTAATTTGGTAACTTATTTTTCAACTTGGTAATTTTTTCGATTCAGTCCTACATAATGTGACCAACTATTTTATAGCTCAAAGAAGTACAGGTTAGATTGGGTTAAAGTTAACGCCGCAAGCCGGTTATGAATTTTCGAATGCGGTTAATTTCGATCCCTGAGAGCTCAGTGTTTGTTCAGAAGTGCGAGCCGAAATGCTTCCATCCAGTGTTGCCATTTTAGCCGTTTTCCGGCTAGATTTAGCCGGTTGCGATAGCAAACAGCCGGAGATATTTCGATTTAGCCGGCAGCCGATTTGTTAGCCGTTTGGCAGAAAAAAATTAGCCGTTTTTAGCCGATTTTGCTATTTGCCTTGTTTTCTTAAATTTCAAATATGTATATATGTTTCCATTTTTGACTAAGCGACCCAAAATCTGTTAGAGATGGCCACTAGCCTTATCGTGGAGAAAATTTTCAAGTCAGGCAGGGTTGTATGAAATTGGACCGATTTCGCTTCTTTTTTTAAACGAATAAGGAATTTTCTTCATAAAATGTTTGTTATTAATGTCTTAATTTTAAGTGTGAAGTTTTATTCGCAAACTTAGAAAATAAGAAATTGTTTCACTGTTAAAACACTTAAGATTCGTTTGTGTTTGGATATAGTGCCAACAAACAGAATAAATATTACATGTAGATATTGTGTTCCCAGATACTCAATTCTGCCTAAATTACAAAACATCATTTTTGCCCACTCCCAAAGGTTTAAGGTAACGGAAAAATTGATATTTTCAAGCACTATGTACACATATGTATTTTTTTAAACAAACTTTTTTGCTGAGCATTTATTTAAATTCCAAAAACCGAAGCCAACTTGAATTAAAGGAACCAACACTGAAGTGAACATTTACTGTTATAATAAACACTGAAGTGAATCAAAACGAAAATAAAAGAGCACAAATTCATATGTAAAGCAAAACTCCCTGGGAATCCTACGAGACATCTGCCGGTCATATGAAAGGTCATAAAAATGCGGGATCTGCAGTCTTTTGGCATCATATTTTACATCAGAATTGAAGGGATTTCTGAAAAATCTGACCAGTTCTTTTGTGTAACTGTGATTTTGCATCCCTTGTCAACATATGGCCTCGGTTGATGTTAACTTAAGGTCGTTGTTTTACTGCCTTAAAATTGAAGGGNTCGGTTGATGTTAACTTAAGGTCGTTGTTTTACTGCCATAAAATTGAAGGGGAATTTTTACAGCGTTTTTTGTGTGTATTGGTTTCTATTTGAGTGTATTGAGAATCGGTCAGTCTGAAAGGGCCTTGTAGGGAAGACAATAGGTTTGTTCGTCGAAAATCCAGCGAGAATTATCACTCAAAATATCAGATAGTAAGAAAAAATGCTCCCAAATTCTCTCTCAATGCAATTTTCTGTACGAACGCAAATTTGAAAGTTTTTTGCCAGCTAGTGTCCACGGTTGCATTTCAAACAAAAGAAATTTGTATAGAATTTTTAAAATTCTTTTAGAGGGGCAAAAAACAGGATCTACGTGTATATATATTGTCAGTCCGACTTTCTTCAACATACGTTTCAATTTCTTTGTCGGGTTTACTATATCGACTCTGGTTGAGATTGCACTTCGATTAAGAATACAGTTTTTTTTGCCGAATACCTTTCAAATCATTGGAATTAACTAAATTAATTAAGTAAACAAGTATTAACTTACATTTTTCATTTTAAAATCGCTCCAGTTTGTAAATTTTTAAATTTAACGAACTTGTTTATTCAAATTATCGTCGACAAAAAATCCAACCATGTGCCACAATCATATGTTTTTCCTAATTGCAAATTCTTGCTGGAAAAATTTTTTCCGGCTCGAATTTGTAACTTCTCTCCAAGAAATAGTCTTTTTACTCGTGATTTATGTAAATAAAACATGTGAAATTTAGTTGAAACATTTTAGCCGGTTTTATTTGCCAATTTAGACGGTTCGTCCAAAAAGTTCTGGCAACACTGCTTCCATCTTAGCCTCGCGAAGGTTGGACAGTCTAAAAGAAAATGGGGAGATGATTCCACTTCATCTTCCTCTTAACAGCTGATACAAAAGGACCGTTCGAAATTCCTAGTCTCACCGCATGAATACCAATCGCACAATGGCCTGTCAGAACCACCATCACTAGCCCTTGAGAGGTAACGTGTTTTAAAGTGCCCAATAAAAACACTTGCTGCAGCAAAAAAACGTCTTATTTTCTTTTTTATGTCACAAAAGGACCCGGTTTCCCTTAGCCTAATAGCAGTGCGTGCTGCGACAATTCTGTCTGCAATATCCGCTAATTCCTGTTTTACAAGTGTAGCCTTCTCTAGTGAGTTCCATCAAATAAGGGCCCCTTTAAACAATATAGGCTTAAATCTGGTTTCCTAGAGCTAATTAATTAGTTTGGGCGAGAGACCCCACCTCTTACCGATAGCTCCCCTACAGCAGTACAAGGCAATCGGCACCTTTGCTGCCCTATCCTCAATGCTAGGCTTCAACGACAGCCACCGTTGATCGCCCACCTAGATACCTGGTTCAGGTAACCTTAAGCCAGATCAAAACGGGTGTATAGAAATCGTCCCTTAACCAAAAGTTCCGCATCATCTACATAGGTGATCACCTGACAGCCCACTTTTTCCAGTTCCTCTAGAAGGTCGTTTACAACCGCAATCCAGAGCAGGGGAGAGAGAACATCACCTTGTGGATTGCTCCCATTGACTCTGCACTGAGTGCATGCACTGAGTGCAGACGCTCCCCCACTCCGCCGCGACAGTTCTGTCACGAAGTAAGCGTATTAGGTTGGTTTCAACCCCCAGATTATGAATAAACTTGACTATTGCCTCTGGAGTGACATTGTTGAAAGCCCCATCGATATCGAAGAAGGCCCCTACTGCATAATCTTCATGCGTGAAGGCTTCCACTGACCACTTTACCAATGTGTGCAGTGAGGTATTCACCGACCTTTTCTTGCAATAAGCATATTGAGCTCTTGAAAGACAGTCACGTTGGAGATTCTGTAACCAGTTAGCGACAATTTTCGAATCGCTGTCGTACTTTTTGACGCAAAAGTATTTATATCATGCGTCAAAAAGTGCGATAGCGATCCGACAATTGTCGGAATTGTGAAGTACAAAATATCAGAACAGAAAACAGAAGTACGGTTGGTCACTTTAGTCCTACATGCAACATAGGTAAAAACAAGTTCTGATTCCACATTAGAAAGTGGGCCGTAAGCGTTTGCTTTTACAGAAATACCAGGTAATCCTGAAAGTTTCGCAAGGATAACAGTTTTTCGGCGTTCCTAGGTTACTATAATTGTGTGATCTACAACAAACTGATTCATAGTGGCTATTGTTATATCTATGTGTGTATATTGTTGTATGTATGTGTGTATATTGGTCATAACAAAGAAAGTAGATAACAAAACAACTCGTTATAATTGTAACGAAAGTGATTAACAGTGGCGTGCTTTCTCTTTTGCTCTAGTGCGTTTTTTAATTGGATGAAAAGAGAAGGCACGCCCCTGTTACTCACTTTCGCGTTGTCCCTTCTGGTTATCTACGTTCTTTGATCATAACTGGACAATGTAGATTTTAAAGTGCTTCGAAATTTTAGTTTAGTTTAAAATAATTTTGGTAATTTTTTTTTGAATTTGATAACTTTTTCTGGTGATTTTGGGTAAGAAATAAAAAAATTTGGCAACTTTGAACACATATAAGTAAAATATAGCCACCTAAAGCGCTGGTTACATTGCAAGTGCAGGGCATAGAGAAGCAGCGCATGTTAAGCAGTGGTGTAATTATACTCGGCATAGAGCGTATAATATCCCAGAATCAGCTGTTCAGTGTTATCAATTTAGTTAGGAAAACATAACTGAAGAATGCTTATTCATAGCTTAAATGAAGTCGACACTAAAGTTAGATGCTGATTTTTGTCATAATTTTCAATGAAATGGCGGCAACTAACTTTATAATTGACTTTGTTTCGAATATAAATACGCCCCAATGTATGTACAAGAACGACTTCTCAGTAATTCCTGTAAATCTGATGGGTATTGGAAGAGACTAGTGAGAGCAATGAGAGTGGCATCTCTTTTTGAAAATGTCACATAGCGAAAAATCAAAATTCCCCAGACTTAGCTGCCATGCCCTGTCATGCGCTGCGTAGGATAATCGTTTGTATGCAAAGCTCATTAAACAGATTCGATATGTGGCAGTACTCATGTTATGCGCTGCAGCACATTGCAAGTATAACGAGCGCTTAAAAGTACACTACGATGCTTATGCATTTGACAGACTTTTCGTTCATTTTCTGACAGTCAGTTACGGCAGCTTATTCACATTATAGTCAGCCCTTAAGATTTCTTAGGAAGAAGTCTTATTGCTCATATTGTGCAATATGCTCGAGTTTGATTGGAGATGGATGCTGACGGACGAGATTCTTCGCGTAACTAAACTTTAAATTCCATACATCTTTCCCATGAATGTTTCGCACACTATTTTAGCCTAATAGTATTACTATAATATTTATGGGGACGGCGTACGTGATTTCCCCCTTTTCACGACCGTGAACGCTTTTGAGTTATACAGAAGTAATTTAGGAAAAATAAAATGATAGAAGTAAGAAAAACGTGTGGGGAACTCGAGAAGTTGTGTATTTTGAAAACATTAGAAAGCTTTCCAACCATTAATTCTTTTTTCAAATGTTTTGAGTTTCTAGATTCTGAAAAGTATTTTGAGTGGTTGTATTCTTTGATAATGTAATTTTTAGCAAAAAAAAACAGACTTCAACTCCCACATAAAAAAAATATATATATATATCTCATGATCCACTGATCGGATCTCAACCAGATTAGTATGGGACCACCTCTGAGACACTACCTTTCCGATGATTATCGAAATCGGTTGACGTGGTCCAAAGTTATGCGGTAACACACATAAAAAAAAAAAAAAAAAAATATTCCGACGAACTGATAACCTCCTCCTTTTTTGGAAGTCGGTTAAAAAGGCATTAAATATGTGTAGTCAAATCTAATTTACTTAGCAAACAACCTAATTGTGCGACTTAGGGCCAGTTTTTCAGTGCACAGATGTGGTTAGACATGGTTTAAACGCACGAGCAGGCTGATTAAAACTAAGATTAGCCAATGAAATGTCAGCCAATTGATCAATTTAAACGCGAAAGCGAATGAAAAGGCTGTTTGTGTAAATTATTTTTTTCTTTAGAAATTCAAAAATAAATAAAATATGTAGGTGTATTAAGGAGGGTTAATTTGTATGTACGTGTAATTCTAAGCAACTTTGCCGAAGAAACCATGGCTCTAAAATCAATTTGAACTTTGCCAAATTGCGAAAATAGGTTTCTTAGCACTTTGCTGTAGTGTCGTAAAGAATTGCTTGAATTTTGTACAAAAACATGCTGTAGGGGTTTTCTGGTATGAGGAATCAATTTGTGCACTTCTCTTTTTCTGAAAACTTCCACCTGAGGGCACAACAGTAAAAATGTCCACACTTTCTTCTAAACCTATTTTCGCAATATGACAAACTCCTAATTGATTTTAGAACCATGGTTTCTTCGCAAAGTTGCTTAGAATTACAATTAGAATCCTCTTATGCTAAACGCGCATAGTAAAACTGACCAGCCCTAATATATATAAATCCTATGTATGTTGCATATCTATGTACATTGATGTGTTTTTCATACGAAAAGATTTTATGTATAATAGATACATACAGTGTGGGATTTCTGTTATCCCGGGAATCTGTTATTCTAGAATCCCGGGATCCCGGCCTTTTTGCGGTTTTGCACTGATGGCAGTAATAGAAACTCCTTTTCTTGACCAGTATTGGATATATTTCTTTAATAAATAATATTTTTTATAAATGTCTAGCTCATTATACATACTATAACACCGTGTGTAAATTATTACACACAAAAATCAATATATTCGGGAAACCATGGGCCAAATTAAGTAAAATCGCGTTTTTAGTTTTTCACTCTGACGTCAGTAATTCAAAAATTATTTAAAAAATTCAGTGAAATGTGCTTAGAGAAAAAGTATGGGTATCACATTAAAGAGAGACTAAATTTTTCGGTGCATAAGGACTGGTAAGTATTGGAAATGTCCTTTTAAAATTTAATCTAGAAATTTCGCAATATTTGTTTTTGAAAAAATTTTATGTTAAGGACTGGTATAAACTCTACAACATCCTGGAATTTCATCCTTCTAACTTTATCGACTTAAAAAATTACGTATTCGTCCTTGTGAATCCAAAAAATTTTAATTATTTTAATTTCTGAAGAAATTTCGTTTTTAATTTGGTACCCAGATTTTTATTCTACATTGCACTGAATTTTTTAAATAATTTTTTAGAATTAATCATATCTTTGTAATTACAACGTCCTTTAAAATAAATCCTGACGTCAGAGAAAAAAAACAAAAACGCCTCTTTAAATAGTAAAAAGTAGGATTGTGATAACTACATCCCGAAAATCCCGGGATCGTAAAAAGCGAAAAAATTAACATCCCTAGTGTCTGCAGAAGCTGGCGTTTGCACACAAGGTACACAGAGACATTTAAGAGACGCTTAATTCGTTTTTTTTTTTAAATTTTTTCACGATTTATTTGTCAACCAATGTCCCTAAGAATGGTGATAAGTCATGACTGATGGCACGTCATGGTTACATTGAATAATTCTTTGGAAATAATGGCACGTTTATGTATAAAGGTTCGCCGCCCCTGAGGTAGGTAATACTAGTCAGTCATCTGTTTAACACATTATATAGGCTTTATGCTTTCTATTGGTATATATGTAACTTTATTAAATAAATGAGCGCAAAATTAAAACAATAATAATATTTTTTAATAATCAATTAAAAATATCCTGGCCAAGATTTTTTCAGCCAGCCTAGTCGCGAAATATTTCCGACGTTGATTAACACGTTAAATTTCATCCAAAGTAGATTTCATCCATTAAAGAAATGGGTGAAGGTCGTGCCCTTGTCTGATCTCCTACTATCTATATGCAGAGATAAATTCATAGCTTAATTTTTTATTTTTACAAGAAATGTGAAGTAATTTATTGAAAGCCCCCTCCGTAGTAAGCCCAATTCTGTATCGTTGACAAAAATTTTTTACTGACAAATTTAAACTTTTTCACATATTTTTCCGCAAAAAACACTGTGACAAGAATTTGTCACTGACACAAAATAGAGCCGTCAGTCAGAGAGAAAAACTACAATTGGAATGACAGCGACAACAGTGCATCCAATACACATAATTGTTATGCATGTGAATGACTGCCTACTTTCTGCCCGTGCCTGTTAGAGACAGGGTTGCCAGGTCAGAGGCTCAATAAAGCCGGACACGTTCCGTTTAGTGAGAGATCGAATGGGGGATGGGGAAGAGGTGACGGTGTGTATGTGTGTGTAAAATGGGACTAAAAAGCGGTATATCGATTGATTTAAATCAGTATAGGTCTTTAGTTCTGCTCATGCGTTGCTAAATCGGCTATATGTCTGGTTTTAGCTCATAGTATCCTCGGAATGGACATGGATAAAGGAGATTAAGTTGTGTCAAAATATGTCCATAAATTTTTGGCGTCAAAATATGACATAGTGAAAACGCGCCTTAAAAGTATCCCTTTGAAGCAAAAAATTTACAAAACACGAAAACTATATTAAAAGCATCGTATTTGTTTTGATTGCTGAAACTTTTACAATTGTCTAGAAAAATTTTGAAACACAAGAATTACATATACTATTTCAAGAAAGTCAAACACAGGGTGGTTAGGTCAAGGGTGTCAATCCTGAAAAAGGCGAATTTCCCTCTTTTAAGCCATGAATAAATTTCAATCTTGAAATGTACTGTATTTTCAACCCATTCCAAGATATCTCATATAGTGAAGTACTAACATTTTTAACCCAACCCGAACTGTGTGATTCATAACACTAGTTTACACGAAAAAAGTACCTCGATAAAAAAGTGCTTTCTAGCTTAATTTGGGGTCGCTGAAAACGAAAATGACACTCATTTATTTTTCTCAAGAAGCGTTTTTGCGATTTTTGCAAAAAACCTGTTTTTCGGGTCTCATTCCAGTTTTTCACCGAAATCTCCGAGGAAGTTAATGTTATGGAGCAATGATATACATTTTTAGAAAGGTACAGACCTCTTCTTTACAGCAATATGTCATTATTGGTAATCTAGTGGTTATTACTTCCACAGCAGCTGTTCAAATATAAAAAATTGTCATTTTTTGAGCCTTTTTGGAAATGAATGAGGTTTATTGTTTTTTTTCATAAGATAAAAATTTTTAATGCAGATATATATGATAACAATTTGAAGACAATTCTGTCACATACAATTTAAGCTAAATATTGCTGCGATCGAAGAAGAAATGTAGAAGTTAGTTCAGGTCGAAAATATGATTTTTCTCTCAAACTTCTTCGTTTCGTCGTGTTCCATTCTGTCTTCTCGAAGTTGCATCCAACAATAGTCGCCCATCATGGCCTGATCCCAGAAACCTTCATACCGCTTTTCGATTGTTGCAATGCCCTGGTGAAATCTTTCGCCTTGTTCGTCGCTCTCAGCTCCCAAATTCGGTGGAAAAAAGTCCAAATGACTATTGAGCAGGTGCATTTTCAGAGAAATTCGAGCACCTGTAATAAATAAAATATTTTGTAAATTACTAAAAATTTTTTCTTAAAATAATTATTTTAATCCATGCAAGGTATAACCGTTGAAGATATTTAGGCTTATAAGTCACAAAAAGAAAATTGCATGGATTTTCACAAACTTACATTTAATCTAAAAATATTTCACACTCACCAATGGCATTGAAGTTTTTCATCAAATTGTCAATCAATTTACGGTTGTTTTTGCTTCTGTGGTTCCCCAAAAAACCGTGAACAACTTGTTCAAAGGCAGTCCAAGCTTTTACTTCAGATTTGTTCAAGCGTCGTTCAAATTTTGCATCATCAAACAATTTTCTGATTTGTGGCCCGACAAATATACCTGCTTTGATTTTTTCTGTCGACAGTTTAGGAAACACCGTCCTCAAATATTTCAAGGCTTTATTTTCCGGATTTTTTGCTAAAGCTTTGAAAAAGTTTTTCATTAGCCTAAAACTCGGGCGCAATGGTGGAAAAATAACGCTGTTTTTTTCAACTAGTGCTGTTTTAAGAACGTTGCTCTTTCCTACGACATGATCATTACCAAGGAACGGATTTTATGGAAATAGCCTTTTTTTCTGCTAAAGAGATAGAGTATATTCGATTAAGAATGTCCACGATTTAGCTTTCCCTGATTCCATATATACACATTTGATGTTGCCTTTTTTAACATATTTGCCTTTTTTTGCCTTTTTTAAGATATTTGCCTTTTTTTGCCTTTTCTACCTTTAAAAAGTGATTACAGCATTTAAAATTTTTTTTTAGATTAAAAAATATACACATTGCCCATGCGGCTTATAGAAGCGCAGGGACCTCTGCCAAATTGGTGTTGGAAAAATTCAAAGCCGTTTTCTCAGCTAACGAAGGCTTGGAGACAATAAGGGATGTGGATAAAATTATAAAGGGCGAGGAAAACGCCCTTATTCCTGATAATATGAACGTTTCAAACGTTCCATATTTAAATTGGGCGCCGCTTGTATCAACTTACGTCGAGCACACATTTAATATATTCAAGGCTTTTCTTCGCGAAAATCGAATGACAATGCCAGAAAACTTCAAAATGCATCTTGTGGTTCAATGTTACTACAACTATACAGATTAAAGTTTTATGAGTTAGAAACCCGAAAGGATAAAATAGTCAAAGATTCAAAGTACAAAATTTTCATATAATGAAACTGGTTCATAGTTTTTCTCTTTTCACTTGTAATATAAACATTTCTAAAATAAATGTGTTTTTTGATTGTTCTTCGTATTTTCTGTCTTTTTAGTGCCTTATTTAGCTTTTTTTTGCAATACCTAGTGCCTTTTCCTGCCTTTTCCGCTATTTTGTTTTGCCTTTTTAGCAACACCTAGTGCCTTTTCCTGCCCTTTTCGCTATTTTATTTTGCCTTTTCCAGCCTATTTCGTTATTTTATTTTGCCTTTTTTATAGGTTTTTAGGTCCTAAAAATCCGTTCNATACCTGCTTTGATTTTTTCTGTCGACAGTTTAGGAAACACCGTCCTCAAATATTTCAAGGCTTTATTTTCCGGATTTTTTGCTAAAGCTTTGAAAAAGTTTTTCATTAGCCTAAAACTCGGGCGCAATGGTGGAAAAATAACGCTGTTTTTTTCAACTAGTGCTGTTTTAAGAACGTTGCTCTTTCCTACGACATGATCATTACCAAGGAACGGATTTTATGGAAATAGCCTTTTTTTCTGCTAAAGAGATAGAGTATATTCGATTAAGAATGTCCACGATTTAGCTTTCCCTGATTCCATATATACACATTTGATGTTGCCTTTTTTAACATATTTGCCTTTTTTTGCCTTTTTTAAGATATTTGCCTTTTTTTGCCTTTTCTACCTTTAAAAAGTGATTACAGCATTTAAAATTTTTTTTTAGATTAAAAAATATACACATTGCCCATGCGGCTTATAGAAGCGCAGGGACCTCTGCCAAATTGGTGTTGGAAAAATTCAAAGCCGTTTTCTCAGCTAACGAAGGCTTGGAGACAATAAGGGATGTGGATAAAATTATAAAGGGCGAGGAAAACGCCCTTATTCCTGATAATATGAACGTTTCAAACGTTCCATATTTAAATTGGGCGCCGCTTGTATCAACTTACGTCGAGCACACATTTAATATATTCAAGGCTTTTCTTCGCGAAAATCGAATGACAATGCCAGAAAACTTCAAAATGCATCTTGTGGTTCAATGTTACTACAACTATACAGATTAAAGTTTTATGAGTTAGAAACCCGAAAGGATAAAATAGTCAAAGATTCAAAGTACAAAATTTTCATATAATGAAACTGGTTCATAGTTTTTCTCTTTTCACTTGTAATATAAACATTTCTAAAATAAATGTGTTTTTTGATTGTTCTTCGTATTTTCTGTCTTTTTAGTGCCTTATTTAGCTTTTTTTTGCAATACCTAGTGCCTTTTCCTGCCTTTTCCGCTATTTTGTTTTGCCTTTTTAGCAACACCTAGTGCCTTTTCCTGCCCTTTTCGCTATTTTATTTTGCCTTTTCCAGCCTATTTCGTTATTTTATTTTGCCTTTTTTATAGGTTTTTAGGTCCTAAAAATCCGTTCCCTGATCATTACGCTTTTACCACTCGCGTTGAGTAAAATGCTTTTCATCTGATCTGCTATCCCAGAGACACAAGAAACAGCTGTATTTCGTATAGCCACCCTGTAGACCAGTGAGTATAGCGACGACCTTCAAGTCACAACATATCTTCCAGTATTAAGAACTGTAGTGAATCAGTTTGAGTAACTCTTTCATTGTCTCGTATGTTTCTTTCACGTTTGTGGAGTGGCCAATGGGAATGGAAGGTTTCNAAATTTTTTTTTAGATTAAAAAATATACACATTGCCCATGCGGCTTATAGAAGCGCAGGGACCTCTGCCAAATTGGTGTTGGAAAAATTCAAAGCCGTTTTCTCAGCTAACGAAGGCTTGGAGACAATAAGGGATGTGGATAAAATTATAAAGGGCGAGGAAAACGCCCTTATTCCTGATAATATGAACGTTTCAAACGTTCCATATTTAAATTGGGCGCCGCTTGTATCAACTTACGTCGAGCACACATTTAATATATTCAAGGCTTTTCTTCGCGAAAATCGAATGACAATGCCAGAAAACTTCAAAATGCATCTTGTGGTTCAATGTTACTACAACTATACAGATTAAAGTTTTATGAGTTAGAAACCCGAAAGGATAAAATAGTCAAAGATTCAAAGTACAAAATTTTCATATAATGAAACTGGTTCATAGTTTTTCTCTTTTCACTTGTAATATAAACATTTCTAAAATAAATGTGTTTTTTGATTGTTCTTCGTATTTTCTGTCTTTTTAGTGCCTTATTTAGCTTTTTTTTGCAATACCTAGTGCCTTTTCCTGCCTTTTCCGCTATTTTGTTTTGCCTTTTTAGCAACACCTAGTGCCTTTTCCTGCCCTTTTCGCTATTTTATTTTGCCTTTTCCAGCCTATTTCGTTATTTTATTTTGCCTTTTTTATAGGTTTTTAGGTCCTAAAAATCCGTTCCCTGATCATTACGCTTTTACCACTCGCGTTGAGTAAAATGCTTTTCATCTGATCTGCTATCCCAGAGACACAAGAAACAGCTGTATTTCGTATAGCCACCCTGTAGACCAGTGAGTATAGCGACGACCTTCAAGTCACAACATATCTTCCAGTATTAAGAACTGTAGTGAATCAGTTTGAGTAACTCTTTCATTGTCTCGTATGTTTCTTTCACGTTTGTGGAGTGGCCAATGGGAATGGAAGGTTTCCTATTACTTTTATGAAGTAAAACAGCTTTCACACTATATTTCCTACCATCAATAAATAGACGCCATTGGTCCGAGTTATGATTTTCTCAAAATGCGGCAAACAACGCGTTAACATTGTTAACTGGTTTTGAGAAATATTGTTCGAATTGTTTGCTCCGATTTCTGAAGTAAGTTACTTTTGTCTCTGATTCCAAATACCCACGTTCTTGTAAGCGTGATGCGAGTAATTCAAATTTTTCTTTTCATAAGTTCAAATCACGACACAGATCATTAAGGGCCAATTGATTCATCAGGTTCGATTTTTGACTCGCTGATCCTGAATAAACGCTGGGATTTGAATCCGAAAATACAGTCCCTTGCGAACTAATTTCTTGTTCTTTCAGTGCTGGTGGTTCGCGTTTTGGGTACACAGAAGAATGTGGTGCAGTTGCTGTCACTGATGATACATTGGGAGAAACAGCTTTGAATTCTTTCCTCCTTGGATTTTGGTTAGGCAGAAGTAGCAATCCGTCACATGATCAATCGGGTTTCTCCATTCGCACGGCTTTCCGAAAGATAAATACTTCTTTTTGCCTTTGCTAAGCGCATTCAATCGTACAAAACATGTGGCACATAAAGAGTTTGGAGTCCAATGTTTACCCGGTTTCATGGCTTGAATTCCAAAATATTGTTCATAAGCAGTTAAAATGTTTGTGGTTATTTTTTTCCGAGCACTTTGTTTGAATATGCACAATCCACAAATAAAGCAAAACTTACCCGGTGAGTGATGGCACATTTTTTGCTTTTTCCTTAGAGCAAAAACGTCATTCTAAAATACGAGAGAACACAAAAGGAACAACTGTCCAACAAAAGTACGAAACGAAATCCGATAACGTTTGTCAACTACCTAACGGGGCAGGAAAATATAGCGGAAGTTCAATGTCGCTCAAGCAGTAACGCATTTTACCGACTGGAGATATTTCTGTTCCCCCGTACAACGTTTACTTTGATTCAGCATGTAAGTTTACACAAAATAGACTTTTTTTGTGTTTTTTAACATTTTGGTAACATTCCGTGGATATGGATTCAACCCCAGCCGTGCTTCATAATTTATTTCTGTGTAGGTGTATAAAAGGAAAATTTGAATGTCAGAAGCTGAATATGCATCATTTTACAAAATACGTTATAACTTCAACATTTTTCGTTCGATTTAGACAATCTTTAGCTTGACTTGTTTGTTATAACATTATTGTGAACTAAAATTTCATGTATCGGACAAAAAATTATTTATTCAATAGTAAAACGTCGATAAATTTCAATAGTTTCCAAAAAAGCTCAAAAATAACCTTTTTTTAACTTTGAACGGCTGCTGTGGAAGTAATAATACCAAGATTACTAATAACGATATATTTCTGTAAAGAGAACCCGAAATCAGTACACAAAATCTACTGATTTTTTCAGTTTATACCGATTTCTGTTTACTGTTTTACTGTTTTATACATTTAATAAATATTTTTGTAAATTGGTATAATTATGGTAAGTATTAAGTAAATTTAAACCATTATTTAAAAGGTGTCACTTTGCATGTGTTTCGTTTCCTAGCATTTCGCTAAATGACAACTGCTTGAATTCAACCCAACATAATAGCCCTGTTCCAGGTATTTCACGATTTGCAGGATTTACAAGAAAATCTGTTTTCGCCATTAATAAACTTTATGAAAGGTGGCGACCGAGAACGACGTCTTGTAAAATCCTGCAAATCGTGCAGCCCCTGGAATAGACTTAGTATTTCAAACTGAAGTCGACTACTGCTGCTTTTGTGCTTCTTGTGCAATGTAGGTTCTTGGATATGATATATGTAGATTTACTTTGATTTTTGAGGTTCGACCACCTGTTATTATTTACCCGGTAGTAAAAACTATATAAATCACAGTTTCAAAGTTTATACAAAATTTAGAAAAATTCAACAAAATTTCAACTTTTTGATCTGAATCTTTACAACATTTTTGGGTATGCAATTTACTAGCCCATACAATCTTAGTCTAATGAAGTGCAAGTTGCAACCAGCTAAAAAATCGCGCTGATTTTTGATAATTGTTTTTTGAAGACTACTTTTGCGTTTTTTTTTTATATAACAAGTGTAATCTACAAAAAATGGCGTTGATTTTTTTAAGTTTTGTTTCATAAAAAACTCATGCTTATATGGAAAAAGTTCAAAAATCCGTCACAAAAAAAAAATTCTCGGAAATCAATGGGATTTTTTAGCGGGATCGTTAGACTAAAATTGCATACCCAAAAGTTTTCTACATAATCAGATTAAAAAGTTGAAATTTTTATGAAAATTTGTGGAATTTTCCTAAATTTTGTATAAATTTTATATTTATTATGTAGTATTTTTTTTATAGAAAAACAAAAAAATTAGCTCTAAAAACATTACGAATATTTAAGTCAACACTTGGTCACTTGTTTGAGTCACGTACTTAGTTTCTCTCTGTCGTCAGGACTTTTTTTTAAAGGACTTTGGAATTAAAAAAATATGATTATTTCAAAATTTTTTTTAAAAAATTCAGGGCAATGAAGTATAAAGATAAGGGTATCAAATATAAGAAAAAATTCTGTAGAATTATAAGAGAATAAATTTTTTGATGCATAAGGGTACAGAAAATGTCCTTTAAAAAATGTTTCCTTAAAATCCTTGAAAATTTGCAATATTTATTTTTGAAAAAGTTATTGTTTGAGGACTAATATATGTACATACGACCACATCATCCAATTTCGTCCTGCAAACTTTATTAACTTGAAAAGATAAAATTTATTAAAAGCGCATTTTCAATACCTATTTATCCTTGTAAACCAAACAACTTTATTGTTTTGAAATTCAGCAGAATTTTCTCTTTCATTTGGTACCCATATGGTTATTCTACATTGCACTAATTTTTTTAATTAATCATATCTTTAAAATTTCAAAGTCTTTTGAAAAAAATACTGACGTCAGAGTGAAAAACTAAAAACGCAGCTTTACTATATTTGGCCCATAGTTTAGTGAGTATATCGATTCTTTCGTGTGTTCTGAGAGTTTTCTTTTGTGGCAAAGTGTTATTCACAGTTTTCAAATATATTTCATGAAAGCAAAAAATAAAAATAGTTGACATCACTTTCGTTTTAAACACCTAGGTATTACTGACCATTATAAAGGACACTGAGTGACGGCAAAGCCCAAAGCTCTACATATTTGTTGATGTGATTTTTGAAATGAACGATACAAAATTAGCCGGTATACATATTTTAAAATTTTTAGAATCAGTGGTTGAAATTTTATACTGAAAGGGTTAAGAAAGCTTTAGATTAAAAGTGTGATACTAAATGCCTTTCACCATAAACGGCGCCAATTTTATGGGTTATCAAGCCTCTAGCAGTACCAGATTAATTGTTGTTTTT
>NW_016157274.1:2726-5249 GCF_001687245.7 Rhagoletis zephyria | reverse complement strand
ACGAAGTTCTTTAAATAAATCTTCAACTAAATACAATACTGAAGTATATTTATTTAAGAATATCACGTTTTATTATACGCTTAAATTTAATTTCTTAATTTTAGTAAGTATTTCTTTACTGCATTCACCTGCATTTCGGAGGTTACTACTAGTTTTAATAAATTATCAGTTTAATTTCTTATAAAATTTACGTTTAAGTTTTTGCATTTTAAGCATACATCGAAAATTTGTTTTAGAGAATCAATGTGAAATAATTGCAGAAACGATAAACTGATTTGCTGAGCAACCGAGACTTCTGCTTTTTAAATAATTTTTGTAAAACAAATCGGCAAGTGCATATCGTTCCCCGCATGCCAGATACATGAATGTGTAAAAATTAAAATTTTGGGAAATCAAGTTTGAAGGTTTTTTACGAGACTTAACTCTGCATTCATGTAATTGACATTATGAAATATATGCTTTTCATGGACGCATGGTATTCTGGCTTTTGGTATAAAATCAGGGACGTGAACCGAATGAAAAATTTGGTCGGTTCGGTTTTCGGTTCGGATCAAACATTTGTTGAAAATTTCGGTTCGGTAAATGGTTCAGTTAGTTTATAGAAAAAAAGAGGTTTTCCGGCTCAAAATCGGTTGGTTTCAAAACCGGTTCACGTCCCTGTATAAAATGGAACATCCAAAGGTTAATCAGGTCAACCCAATAACTCAATATTGGTAAATTTGCTCATTCATGCTTCTGGTATAAGGGTGACGATATGCATTTACTTCACATTTATTAATTTTTTATACGCCTGTCCTACATTTCTTCGCAGTAGGAAAATAGTAGTGGTGTTTCGACACCTCAGTGGAAGATCGACCTATCTCGATAGCCAGTTTGGAAACGCCCTATATCAGAAAACTTTTCAAGAACGCCCTACTTCAGAATTTGATTGAAGAACACCTAATCCCAGAATTTGGTTTAAGAAGGCCCTATTTCTGAATACGGTACAAAAACGCCCTATCTCAAATGAAAATGTATTGAAAATATGCTGAGAAACGAATTCTGAGATAGGACGTTCTTGAAAAGTTTTCTGAAATAAGGCCGAGATAGGTCGATCTTCCACTCAGTGATCGAATTCTTGTTAATATTCCTCTATTTGCATGAAAGGAAGTCAAAAAATGTAAGTTTAGTACTCCACTCTATTTACTAAACTAAATTTATATTTGGCTATTAGTTAAGATTGTTTTTTCAAATGGAACCATTTAGTTTACAAATATGTATGCATTAATAAGGAATAATCAATCAACTACATTAAAATTTTGAATTACAATTTTCGAGGAATTTTTTTTTATATGACTCGAGCCCGTCTTCTACTGAAACAGAATGGGCTAAAAAACTGCGTACTCATATTTTTTTAATTCTTATAAAAAGTTGATATTTTGATGAACATTTTGTTTTACTTTTTCCAGTTTTATTAATTTTCTAGAAAGTTTGAGACTTCAACTTACATTACTAAAATTAAGTACGGAAAGAAAACATTTTCTAAACTTGTCAGTACATTTTACTACTATTTTTGTGAACACAACTGTACATACATACGTAATACCTTTGATTTTTTTTTTAACTAATGAATTAATATTGATAATACTATATGTATTTAAACATCTATTAGTTATTTTTTGTTAAATTTTTGCGCTGTTATTGTTGTTATATTGTTAGTAAACGAAAAAGACGCTTAAAAATTAGCTGATTTTTATGGCTTTGTACTGATTTTTGATCCCAACTGTACTTATTATGCCACGAAAATATCTGGCAACCTTGCCTTTACTACATCTAACAAAACAAAAAAGTTTACCATAAACGTAAACAAATGAATGTAATAATAATAATAATATCCCAACGGTTTTTACCCTCCATTCCCGCCCATCCGCACGAGGGGCGCAGTCCGCATGACGAACGGAACCAATATTTTAAATTTTTGTGCCGAGTCACGATAGGCAGGAGTTTGTTAAGTATCGAGATCTAAAACTGTTCAGCTACAGAACTAAATTCATCAGCTGATTTTATGTATTTATGTCAATAATTCACTTATTGAGAGAGGAGAGTATCGCTTTCTTAATGCTGAAAAGCGGATCTGATATATCAAACGTGCTGGAATGAGAGTTAAAATCCTGGCATAAGCAACGGAGTGGGTCGTGCAATTCAAAATTGGTTTTACAAGCTTTCAGAAATATGGGACAAAAGTGTCTTGATACGCGTGACGGAACATTAAAGCTTACATCAGCCAGAAGAGACGGACTTGAAATTGAGCCTGTCAGTAATTTAACCATAAAAATTATACCAAGCATTTCCCTGCGACTGGCAAGTGTAGGAAGGTTAATAAGTTTTAAGCGACTCGTATAAGGTAGAAGACTATATTGAGAATCCCATCGGAAATTTCTTAAAGCAAAAAGTAGGAATTGTTTTTGAATTGATTCTATCTTGTCTGAGTAAATTTGATACCTTGGATTCCAAACCACCGAGCCGTATTCCAGAATCGGCCTA
>NW_016157274.1:0-2661 GCF_001687245.7 Rhagoletis zephyria | reverse complement strand
AGCTCCGGAGGGCCAAAAAGAACTACTAAGCAGCATGTCAAAATTTTCTAAATTTACGTCTATTTTAAATGAAGAAATATTTCTTTCATATTTAAAGTTAAATTTTCTGATACTTAAGTTGACAGTTTTAACTTTGGACGAGATGTAAAACTTTATATCGTCCTCGGAAGTATCCCTCGAAAATCTAGATACAAATATAGACTTATTTGGGGGAACCACAACCAGTCTCCTAGTATCAGACTCGATTACCGGCGGACGGGGTTGAGTAACTAAGTTACTAGTTGAGGGTAGAGTAAGCGTTGGAAGATTGGATGGCGGTGCCACAACTTCAACGGGGGACGGGGAAGATACTGCAGGGTCGTTATTATTAGAAGCAGACTTTGATATATGTTCTTTTGAGGAAGATAACTCCGTTGTCTGTGGACATGGAGAAGAAAGATTAATTAAGTCATTCGGAAGAGTGTTCTGACGTGGAACGGTCCTTTCATTAGGCGGACTATGAAGACGCTTACGTTTTGACACACGAATGTCCTTCATAGATTGTACGGTATCTAAGCATTTAAAAGATTTTAATACATTTTCGTAATGTTTAGTGCATACTAAATACTTTCGTTGTACTAGGCGTAGAGTTTTTAATAAAAATAAAATTATACCATGTACATACGTCAGTCCTTCATTCAACTTTAACAAATATGTTTCATTCGAAGTTCCAGCGTTTAATAACTTGTGTCTAACTTTTACTTTTGCAAGCTTTTATTTAACTTCACTTGTACATATATCTATAAATTTCGCAATTAATATTTCACTAAATTCCACTGAAGTTATCGGGCTGAAATATGGCGCACATGCTTGGTTCTCATAACAGTGTAATATAAAAGAATTGATCCACTAAGAGGCGCAGGAATTGAGATATTTGAATAACCCACATTTACCCGATTTCGTTCATATTAGGAATGTATATTACTTATACAAAAATAAATAACTCCACAAAATTGTTTACTGGTAGGTGTCGCGGGGGTCGAAATATTTCGAAAACCTGCATCTATGGCCTAATTGAGCTTATACTTAGAATATAATAATGGTTTCGCTTAACCTGAAAGAAGGTTTCATTTAATTTGAAAAAGGTTTCACTTAATTTGAAAATGGTTTCATATAAACTGAAAATGCTGTCATAAGCATGGCGTCGATAACGCCGATTATGATGTTTAACTCGGAGAAAGTGTTAACGGGCGTGATGCAAGCGGCTCTAAGTCATAGTTTATAAAATGAATGAAGATCTTGTCCATTCGCCGCCTTCAGAATTTGGATGATCACATAGTCATTTTAACTAATTAGTGCGATTCTTTCTTCAATTACACTAACTATGTATGTCGCGCTCAGTAACTGTGTCACTTAATAATGATTGGGCATGGAATTTTACCTTTCTATGGGGCTGGCAAAAATTTCGGTAAGCATCCATTATTATCCACCATATTTCTTATTTCTTTGGAATTATAGATTCTGGCATTATCCTCGAGCTCCCTTATAAATTTCATTCTGGCTACGCCCATGGGACAACTTGCAAGTAAGGGCGCTCGAGCACTCCCCCGACATGGCTACGCCCATGGTCAGAGTTACAAAATTCATTTTTAGTTAAGGATAATGTCAGAATACATAAATCCCTAGAAATAAGAGATATGGATGCCTACCGAAATTTTTTCCAGCATACTCTCCTTTGTTGAAAACCGCAGAAAAGGCATTTTCGAAGGTAAAATACCATGCCCGAACAACTTAATAGTTTCGAGCCTCCCACCCCTCCAACACCCTTTAATCTCATTCTGGCTGCGCCCATGGCTCTGATCTACATTCAATTTTATTTAATAGCTCCTGAATAAATACTTGGAAATGAGTCGAATTCATAACTAGTAGAATGAGAAACAAATTTTTGGTGAATATGAATATGAAAACAATATAGAAACCTTGGCAATTTAAAGTCCAAATATATAAATTGGAAAAAATCAAAGTTACTGCTATAACTACAGTAAAACCCGCTTAAGTGCCTCACGAAAAATGTCAGATTTTTGAGGTAATTAGGCGGGTTGGGTACTTAAAAGAACCCGCTTAAGTACCTCAATGCGGGTACTTAAACGAACACAATTATTGATGTAGTAACATCTTCTTGTTAGCTTACATAAATAAATCCTTGAATAAAGCATTTGAAGTATACGTACTTTAAAACCAAGATCGTAGCATTATTTAAAAGTATAAACACATAAAGAAAAACTTTATTAAAAAAGTAGATAAAGCAATGTTATATCATTTTTACAATAATTCATTTATTTAAAAAGTCATTGATTATACATATTTATTTATACATATGTACATACAGTTTGGACCAAATTCAAAATGATACTGTTTTCACGTTAGGCTACGGTTACTATGCATGCGTACTCTGACGATTGTATCGAAACAAAAAAATACGTGTTTCCGTCAGAATACGTAGTCTTAGGAAAATTTTAACTCATAAGTTCAAAATGAAAAAATGTAAAAAAAATGTTAACTTTTATTTATTTATTATGTGCATAAAATAAATATAATAACCTGGAAAGCAATTTTCATTGCTGATGTATACCTTAACACATATCTGTGCCGTTCAAGTAGAGTAGCCTAGGCGCTTTTCCC
>NW_016157273.1:406086-409972 GCF_001687245.7 Rhagoletis zephyria | reverse complement strand
GATTAGGCTTAAAAAATCTGCATAAAAATATTTAAAAATCTTTTCAACGGAATCGTAATAATGAGATTTTTGATGCTGTTTTTTTACTTTTTTCAAAGATGATTTACGAAAAACTTAAATAACTGGGCCAAAACTATTCTGATTTAGACTTATGGGATCTCGGTAGAAAGGTATTTTCCCATTATTTTTATTTATGTGCAAAAAAAAGGCATTCGTGTCCCATTTTTTTTTTCAAATACCAACACATTTTAACGCAACTTTGAATGATGTTTGTTCATCCTACCTTTCTCTTTCATCCTTTGAATGAGCTTATTAGCAAAGAAATAAAAAGGGTGAGAAAATACCTTTCCAGTGATACCCCACAAGTCTAAATCGGAAGAGCTTAGGTTCATTTATTCAAGTTTTTCTTATACCACTCTTTAAAAAAGTTAAAAAACACCATCAAAAATCGTATTATTACGATTCCGTTCAATTTTTATTATTTTTTTTTTATATTTTTATGTAAACTTTTTAATTCAACAATTTTTATTTAGCTCGAGGCCGTTTTTAATGAAAAACTTATTGTGCAAAAGCAACAATAATTTAAAAAAATGGTAGAAGCGATAGCTATTTCGGAAATTCCCACATTTCCTCATCAGACTTCTTTCAGTAAGATTCGAACCGACGATCCCACTGACAGCCAGTTGCCTACGTACTGTGCTAAGCTAGCCTTGTAAATTATCGTTGCTTTTTCCTCACTTTTTCATTTGCTAAGCCAACACAATCAAGCGCAGCTATTCCGCTACGATTTACACTTGATCATGATCTTTATATTTTTCCGAAATATTTTGGTGGACGTCTTAAAATATAATAGATTTTATAATTCCAATGGAGAAACAGTACCAATTTTTTTTTTCTGGGAAGTGATGCAGTGTAATGTACATACATATATGGGCAAATCTAAAAAACAGGTAACCTTGGTGTTTTTTAGCTTTATTTTCACTGCTGGAAACTATATCAAGCTGGTTGCTTTTGGATATAATTCATTGACGTATACTTGAAGCCTCAAAAAAAATTTGGATCAATTTGCCGCATAACTTTTGAATTATAGGTGTTTAAATAAAAAATAATAATGAAAACAAGTGAATTTTGTATGTAATTTTTAAGAGGTGAAAAATTAATTATGCCATAACTTTTGAAGCACACCATATACTGGTTTGAAATTGTATGTGCAATTAGTACTTATGTGTACACTTCAAATGTAGTAGGTAAGAAAAGTGTGCATAACAAAATAACGAAATGGCAAGTAACTCAAAGTCTGTTTTGTCATCTGAGGTGACTTTTTTCAAAAAGTTCTTTAAGAAACTAAATTTATTCATAAAAAATTCCATTTTGGAGGTATTTTCAAACCGGTCCAGCTCGCTTAAATCTTAATATTTTTCCAAAATTTTTTGGTGGACGTCTTAAAATATCAGATTTTGTAGTCCCTTCGGAAAAACTGCAACTTCTTTTGGTGATGCAGTCTAATGTACATACACAGACTTATTTCAGATGAAATACCTTAAAAGCTATACTATAGCTACCTTATAATTTCATGAAAACAATTTAAGTGAAAAATGATTTTTTTCTGTCAGGTTCTATATTAAATTAAAGTAAAAAAATAAATTTTTATTAAATTGCTTTCATGAAACTGGCTTTTAAGGTATTTCGACAGGTGGTGATTTGAGATTTATCACTGCACAACTCAACCCTAGGGTTTCCGAATAAAGCTTTAGCTCATAATCCAATCGTAATACAATAGTTCAATAAGTCGATTTAGTCTGACATTCACGGCACCTTTTCTTACTTGACGATTTTTAGTAATAACTCGACCTCAGCACGAACTGGCAGCTCTTTTTTGCAATTGGACTGCCTTTACCGTTTCCAATACATGTTTTGAATATTCGCCGAATCAGACCATAAAAAAGATTTTTAGTAATAACTCAACTCCAGCGCCAACTGGCGGGTTAAATTGTGAAACTAAACTATCCAGAGACCCACTCAAACACACACACAAAACTTTGTTAAAATCCCTCCAGCCGTTTAGGATTTCACTCACAAACATGCCTACAAAATAACTATATACACATTCATATTCAAAGATAAGTAAAAATCAGTACGTTTGTACTTTGCCATGCCCTCTTTTCAAAGAACCCATTTTTAGCCATGAGTATGGGATTGATTTCATATACCTCCATACGAAGTTCCAGTACTGTACCTTTAACACTTCCAGAGATATGCAGTATGAAATCCGGCTTGTATGGTAGATGCCACGCCCCCTTTTCCAATAGCTCCATATTTTCTCCATGAGTATGCGATTAATGTCATATGTATATCTCCACACCAAGTTCCAGTACTCTACCATGAACAATTCTAGAGATATGCAATAAGAAAAATTCGACTTGTATGGGAGTTGCCACGCCAGTCTAAAGTTCCAGTACTCCCATAAACACTTCCAGAGATACTTATTATGAAAAATTCGGTTTATATGGGAGGTGCCACGCCCCTATTCAAATTGTCCAAATTTTTATTCATGAGTATGTGATTGAATTCATATATTTATATATCTCCATATCCAGCTCCAGTGCTGTACCATGAATATGAAAAATTCGTATTGTATGGGAGGTCCACGCCCCTTGTACAATAGCTCCAATTTTTCTCAAGAGTATGCGCTTGATTTCATATACATAGTACCTCCATACCAAGTTCCAGTACTCTGCCATAAACATTTCCAGAGATATACAGTACAAACAACTCGGTTCCATATGAGGTGCCACGTCCCTTTTCCAATAACTCCAATTTTTCTCCATGAGTATGTGATTGTTTTCATACATTTTTGTACCAAGTTCAAAAATTTTACCATGAATGTATGAAGAAATATGCAATATGAAATATTCGGGTTGTATGGGAGGTTCCACGCCCTCTTTTTCAATAGTTCCAATTTTTCTGCAAGCATATGCGATTGATCTTATATATCTCCGTACCAACTTCCAGAACTCTACCATGAACATTTCCAGAGATATGGTTATGGTATGAAAAATTCGGTTTGTAAGGGAGGTTCGACGCCCCTTTTATATATCAAGATTTTTGTTAGCCGATAACCATATACATAGAATCTACATACATATGTCATAGATGGATAAGAGTTACTGCTTAAAAAAAAAACATAGCAGCAGGGTTTTTATGCGTAATTATATACATACATATCAGAGTCCTGCGCGATTATGTTAGTATCGTAATAAAAGATACACTATGCAAGTATAGTAAATATGGTTTTGGCATTATCTGGTCACACTGCTATTGAAGATGCTAATTTATTAGCAGAATTATGCTGTTACTAATCGACGATGCTGTTGGTAATCGTACGATGCGACGATGCGGCGGTGCCGTCTCAAGAAAATGTATCCCTGACCAAGCCAAAAATGTATCCAAATGTATCCAATTTTCTTTTTTTACATATACATCTCATAATTTGTAAGAAAACCAAACATTTTCATGAAAAAGACATAATTGAACCCATCCTAAGAACTTGGAATACATATGCATAAAATCAAACATTTGTAATTTTAGTTTATAAAGTATATTTTTTGTGCATAAGTATTTTGCAAAGTAAATATAATAAATAGCAAGTACACTCTAAAAAGAGCATGTCACAAGCTCTTGGCTCAATCCTTATCCATTCGTCCTGAAATATACTAGCCAGAAATGCGATTGCTTTATAAAAAAGATAACCGTTTTGAAATATAAGTGTTTTGACTCTCTAGAAAATAATTTATGCAACGTCACATACGCGGTTTTGCTTTTTGTTGATACGCGGGTTTGTACTTTAAAGGACGATATATATATTAAGATCTTGCTTAAAGCATCC
>NW_016157273.1:394971-406061 GCF_001687245.7 Rhagoletis zephyria | reverse complement strand
TTTAAGCTAATTAAAGCAATTGCGCTTATACCTATTTTGGTGAGATCTCTTCATATGTTCATTGCTTCGTTCACAAAAAATAAAATGCTTTAATTTCACGCTTAAGTAGCGATTCTTTATACGTTCAGAAAACGTAATGCTTTCTACCATCTTTAATGAAAATCGATTTTTGAACGAAAAAAACTTTATAGGAAATATAAAATTTTGGCCTATTTAAAAAAGTATCCACATTTATACTGACCGGAAAAAATAGGTATCCCGCAAAAATTCGTCTAAAAATGTATCCAATTGGATCTGTCTAGATCCAAACGGCATCCCTGGTGCCGAGTAACTTCGCCACTTTGGCCTCGTGGTAATCGTAAAATCGTAAAAGTTAAACTTCTTCTTTGTGCCACCGTGGTCACTTTTTTCTGCAACACATATTATGCTATTTAAATATATTTTAACTGAATATTTTATTAAAAATACCTTTACAAACCTATTTTCCTTACTAGCGTCAATTTTTGTTAACTTTAACATTTGACACTCCTCCTCTTCTTCGCAAGTATAATCGCTAAAACTAGGTTGGACACCAAAAAGTTATCGGTTTAATCTGAGATATTTTTAATTATAATTATGCATGGCTAATCTCTTTTTCAAATAACAGATAAGGGAGTTAAGCTCGAAAATTAGGATAATCGTTTTATATGTAAAGCTATTATTAGGCGATTCAGTTACATACATTCAAATGTAGGTTAGGTTAGAAATTAAACATTAATTTCAATAATTTTATTAATTTTGCTGATTTAATTTTTAATTCTTTTAATACATGAAATTATCGGTATGATTGATAAAATATACTTGTATATACTTGTGACTCAAGAGCGTTAAAATATCTTGGNAAATAACAGATAAGGGAGTTAAGCTCGAAAATTAGGATAATCGTTTTATATGTAAAGCTATTATTAGGCGATTCAGTTACATACATTCAAATGTAGGTTAGGTTAGAAATTAAACATTAATTTCAATAATTTTATTAATTTTGCTGATTTAATTTTTAATTCTTTTAATACATGAAATTATCGGTATGATTGATAAAATATACTTGTATATACTTGTGACTCAAGAGCGTTAAAATATCTTGGAAACACCGCATCAGTTATTGTTTTTGAGCTTATAGTTTGAGCTTTCTATTTGTATATATTCCTAAATTTAGTTTTTTCTTTTCGGAATATAATCTGTGGTTCATGTAAATGCAGTTCATGTTGCAGAATTTTACCCGATGCTTTTTTGTTCCATACGTTTTGCTGTTACTCACTTTTTACTCTCACTTCAGAGAGTGATTTTGCTGTTTGACCTTTTTCCAGGATTTTACACGAAAAGTATTGGATCAGAGCTATTATATCATCCATACATATGCATATTATACATACATATATTCATGTATGTTCATCAGTTGTCAACGGTCCCAGTTAAAATGATTTCAGTATTTTTTTAAATTTTCGCTTTGCTTTTTAGTTGCAACAAATGAGTCCATACATATTTATGTACATACATAGGTACAAAGCGGTATGCATGTGCGGAGTTTAAATAATCGGAAGTAATAATCAATTGTAGCGCATTTCGTCTTACTACGCATATGCCTACATGTATGCAACCATTTGGCAAGCAAACACAGGGTGCTTCTAATGCAAATACAAATTTTATGCTGAAATACACATGCTAAGCCCTTCGAAGTTTTGTGCTGGGATATGCGTTACAGCTTCGCAAATTTTACCCCTACCGAAACCAAAGATGTATACACATCAAAAATATTGATATTAAAATTTTATTTCTTGTCTTTCGAATGTAAAAATAAAATGGCATCAAAATGTTCTCCTTTAAGATTTGTTCTTCGTTTTTCCATAACTCGATTTGCCACACTGAAACACCTTTCACTCGCAGCGCTAGATGCTGGAATGCATAATACTTTTTGCGCCAGTTTTGCCACCAAAGGAATTTCATTCTCATGTCTCCGCAACATTATCTTCTAAGTGGCAAACGTTTTTGTACATTTAAATTTGTACATTTATTTGGCTAGTTAGTTTTGCATTTAGTTGGCAAGTTTAAAATTAGGCAAGAAAAAGTGCTATGTAGAATTGCTGAATTTTGTTGAAAATCTAGCCCATTAAGTAATCTGACCACACTGGTCAATAGCAAGCTGCAACCTAAAGCAAACAAGCGTGTGCTAAAAACAGTGGTCGGCGCTTCATACCACAATTGTGGACGATCACTTCACACGAATTCTTATGGTCTGATTATGCATACTTCGCATAACTTCGCACAACTTCGCATAAACTTCAAACTGTAATTTCGTATGTACTTTGTATGTATTTTGTATGTTTTCCATTACCCAGAAATTAGCAGAACTTTTAAAAACTTAGCGATCTGTTGAGTTTAGATTTTGCTTCACAGTTTCTTAAGTTACACTTTTAGTGCACTGGTACAAATGGTTGTGCGAAGTTATGCGAAGTATGCATAATCAGACCCTTACGCTCTATCGTTTAGTCGTTAGGGAGACAGTAACAAATTAACATCGCGGATGGGTATTCTGCTTTGTTTCTTGAATACAAAGATGCCTTACGAGAAATATGTATGTACACATCAGAGAACAGCTTTGAGTATGATCGAGCCTTTTTGATCACACTCACTAAAAATCAAGCACAAGCGAACGCCACACTCGGCACATAGTAGCCGATCGAGATGCATACCCGACAGCTGCTTTGGTTACGAACGAGTCTGTTCGATCACCCTCGCTATAAATTGAGCACAAGCGAACACCACACTCGGACACCCGCAGCTAACCCGAAAATTTGTGTAACAATGAAACGGACACCCGAACATTGCGATAAAATGCAGGACAACAAAGAAATTTACGCTGAAGGTAACTGGCGCCAATATGTTCCCACAAAGCATACGAAAATGTTGTTGCTTTGTGCTTGTGCATACGCAATGAAAAAATTAGGAGCGAAGTAGACAAAAATGTTTTTGCATCTATTTCGTATAGTTTCGCGTGGAAAGCTGTGTGTGTATATATTAGAACACAGCCTAAAACTATGTAGGTACATAAGTACTTTTACAAAAAATAAATGTGCACCGAGTGTATAGGGCTTGGGCGTTGCCGATCTACACACATTTATACCTAAATGGATGTAGGCGTCGTGATGCCGCATTTTGTATGAGCAAAAATATAAGAAATGGTTAAATGTACACTTAAACAAACTACCGAAAAATTCAACCTTCTCTTTACCCTCTACGCACAAAAACTAAGAACACCGCGATGAGAAGGCAACATTTTTTGTAGAAACAAAAACGTCATAAGCCAATCAAGAAAATTTTGTGCACAGTCGGGTTGAAACTCGAACAATCGGGTGCTGTGGCCAACATGTTCGTCTTGAGCTCAGTCGATAACGAACAATACTTCTGCTCGTATACAGAGAACGATGCAAAACGGGTTTTGTTAGATGATCGAGTATACACGAAAATCATGCACCCGCTGCAGATGTCTGGTACACATATATTGAAAATTCTTTTGGTGGCATACAATGCCTTTTGTGTAGTAAGACCCTTAAAAAATGCGTGTGTACCACCGTACACATGATAGAAGTGAAACTTCTTAAAAAAGGTGTGAGTACCAGGTACCTACTCACGAAATTGGATTGGAATTGAAAATTCTTTTGGTGGCATACAATGCCTTTTGTGTAGTAAGACCTTTAAAAAAAATGCGTGTGTAACACCGTACACATGATAGAAGTGAAACTTCTAAAAAAAGGTGTGAGTACCAGGTACCTACTCACGAAATTGGATGTGTAAACATATGCTTACGGTTCGGCAAACCATTAGGCGATTGAGTTACATACATAGGTTTGGTTAGAAATCAAACAATAATTTCATTTCATCTTATTAATTTTCTGATATACATATAATTTATTTATTAATTTTCCGGTAACACCACCTTATATGAATTCGCGCTTCTAGCATCCGTAGGACCGGGTTGTAATGGAAGTAATTGTATGTTTAACAAATAAATGAAAATGTTTATAATGCAATCAATAGATCCTTACGAATTCGCCATTACCAAGGCACTAAGTAACGTACGCACTTTTGTTTGCAAAATGCATTTATTTAAGTTGAAAGAAGACAAATTCCTTTGTTCGGCATTTATTCTTACTCGCTTTCTATCTTCCAAGGCGAATTCATATATTCTTATCACGAATTCATATATTCATGTGGTAGCAAGAGTATAAAAACATAAAATTACCTTATAAATTAAAAGCATAAGTATCACATGTATGCGTAGTCCAATTCACGAAATCATTTCATCGATCTGAGTAAAAACTAAGTGCATAAACTCTATTTCGCGTTAATTGAAATCATGAAATGGTGTTCATTCATTCAGTTTCTACTCAAACGCATGAAATGAATTCATGAATTGGCCTACGCATAATGGTAGAAAATGACAGAATGAATTACAACAAACACATCCTTTTGACATAATGCAAGCCGAAAACGTCGGTGAAAATCAACTCGCAATCAAGTTGGACGTTTTTCCCACAAACTTTGGAATTTTGCGAGCAGTCTCATTTGTAAAACCTCATTTTTACAATTTCATAGTTCCGGCTTACATTTATAAAATTCAACGAAAGCACGTACCTATTTCGGTTAAGTTATCCATTTTCGGTTATTTAGTGTACAAAATAAACGCAAGTTAAATGATTTTGTACAACATGGCCATTAATGTAGCGGTAAGTTGTACAACTTGCCAGAAAATCCAAATTTTTTGATCTTTCATACAACTAAGACATAAATTCATTCAACAGGCCCACAAACGGTGCAATCTAGAGCAAAACAACACAAAGTTGAACCAACGGTCGCTACGTTTATGGCTTTCTTTAAGAAACATCGGGCGAAAATTTCAGCTGCTCCTGTAACACTACCTTATATAAGTTGGCCTTGCTATCATCCTCGTATATGTTCATCAGAGTATACCAACGAAGGACGATTTAATACAAGGAGATAGCGAGAGCACAAAACTATTTACTCTAGAAAATTACAAGCACAATGACAAACATGAACAAATGTCCCTGAAGGAAAGATTGGCCCAATTGCTCGAAAAATATAGTCGTAGGTATAGTAGCTTTGTATCTAGACCAAAGATAGTCCAAAAATATAAAGCAATGTAATGTAAAACAGGTGAATTGTACTAAAAGTGGTCCGAATGTAATTCATAAGGTATGAGTTTTGATCTAAAACTGGTTACAATGTCATGCAGTAGCGGACCACGGGTACAATTAACGACTTGCTGATATGTAGGCACTTAGTCAACAAATTTTCATGTGCGACATTGGCATGCAGAGAGAGTATCCGCTTAGAAAATCTGAGAACCCCGGTTCGAATCGCAGCTGGCGCAAGTTTTATTTTCATTTTGTTTCCCCAAAATTGGTTACAATGTAATGCAGAAGTGGACAATTGGTCCGAGCCTAGGACATTCAATATTACATGTAAATAGAATTTTACATGTTGTTGGACCAAACTTTGGACTAGTTACAGTCACTTGCAGTCTAGTTTGTGGTGTGCTCTAAATCTATTCCGAGATCCTACAGGGTGTACAACAAACACATAATTTTTGAGAATCAGTACAGTTCGCATTTATATCAACGAGCAGCTTATTAGATTTGTNATTACATGTAAATAGAATTTTACATGTTGTTGGACCAAACTTTGGACTAGTTACAGTCACTTGCAGTCTAGTTTGTGGTGTGCTCTAAATCTATTCCGAGATCCTACAGGGTGTACAACAAACACATAATTTTTGAGAATCAGNGCTGCTCCTGTAACACTACCTTATATAAGTTGGCCTTGCTATCATCCTCGTATATGTTCATCAGAGTATACCAACGAAGGACGATTTAATACAAGGAGATAGCGAGAGCACAAAACTATTTACTCTAGAAAATTACAAGCACAATGACAAACATGAACAAATGTCCCTGAAGGAAAGATTGGCCCAATTGCTCGAAAAATATAGTCGTAGGTATAGTAGCTTTGTATCTAGACCAAAGATAGTCCAAAAATATAAAGCAATGTAATGTAAAACAGGTGAATTGTACTAAAAGTGGTCCGAATGTAATTCATAAGGTATGAGTTTTGATCTAAAACTGGTTACAATGTCATGCAGTAGCGGACCACGGGTACAATTAACGACTTGCTGATATGTAGGCACTTAGTCAACAAATTTTCATGTGCGACATTGGCATGCAGAGAGAGTATCCGCTTAGAAAATCTGAGAACCCCGGTTCGAATCGCAGCTGGCGCAAGTTTTATTTTCATTTTGTTTCCCCAAAATTGGTTACAATGTAATGCAGAAGTGGACAATTGGTCCGAGCCTAGGACATTCAATATTACATGTAAATAGAATTTTACATGTTGTTGGACCAAACTTTGGACTAGTTACAGTCACTTGCAGTCTAGTTTGTGGTGTGCTCTAAATCTATTCCGAGATCCTACAGGGTGTACAACAAACACATAATTTTTGAGAATCAGTACAGTTCGCATTTATATCAACGAGCAGCTTATTAGATTTGATTTCGTTTGTACTACATATGTGCATATGTACATGTACACAAACATATGTACATACACAAAAATATGTACATACATACAAATATATATACAACCATTCAAACAACAACAATTAAGTTGCAACGATCCAGTAGCAAGGGTAAGCGGGCGAGACCGCCACATCAAGAAGGCTCTATCCCTGATAGCTCCCCTCAACAACAACAAGGGAAGCGTACGAGAAACGTTTCCCCAGGAGAGTTCAGTTCCAGTAGGGAAGATGCATGTCCATCAGAGGCAAGCAACCAGCAAGAAAAAAACAAACAAGCAAGCGAAGAAAACAATGATTGAATAGAGGTGCGAAACTCAAGGCGACCAGCTAAAACTCTAAAGACTGCATCATACTCAGAGATGGTGCGCCGGGATGGTAGTAGTAAAAGACAGGTTAGACCTAAACCTGATGCTGTTGTCATATCAAAGAAAGGAGAAGGGTCGTACGCCGATATTCTAAAAAGGATCAAGGCGGAACCTAGCCTAGAAGATCTAGGGAAAGCAGTGACAAAAATTAGAAAAACGCAAAGAGGCGAGATGCTGCTGCAACTGAATACAGCAGGAGAAGCCGACAACACGCGATATCGGGAGATGGTTGAAAAAGTGCTGGGCAATGAAACTGAAGTTAGAACACTCACACACGAAGTAACTGTCGAGTGCAGGGACCTCGATGAAATTACCACACGCGAAGACGTAAGCAAGGCGATATCCGAACAATTCGGGCTAAAAGAAGTAGGTGTGTCGGCCGTAAAAAATCTACGTAAAGCGTATGGTAATACTCAAACAGCAACAATCAGCTTACCAACGAGAGCGGCAAACATCGTCCTGGCGAAAGTAAAGCTAAAGGTGGGCTGGGTGGTATGCAGACTCAGGAAAGCAGTCAACCCAACAAAGTGCTATCGTTGCCTCGACTTCGGCCATATGGCAAAAGAGTGTGAGAACGAGGATAGATCAAAGCTATGCAGAAGATGTGGTTTGGAAGGTCACGCCGCCAAGGATTGCTCCAAAACAACAAAGTGCATATTGTGCCAACAGACAAACGAAGAGAAAAGCGGTCATATAACAGGAAGTGCTAGGTGTCCTGCCTACAGAAAAGCGGTTACTACAGCATCAATATGAGATTTATCCAGATCAACCTGAATCATTGCGAGGCAGCCCAGGACTTGCTTAAACAGGCAGTGCTGAAAATGAAAGCAGACGCAGCTATAATTTCAGAATTATACAAAAGTTTCACGGGAAGTACCTGGGCTACGGATTTGAAGCGCCGAGTGGGAGTATGTGCGTGCGGTACGCACCCATTCCAGAAGGCAGATCCAGCGGACGCCGGTAAGGGCTTTGTGTGGGTTAAAATCAAAGGATACCACATATGTAGCTGCTATGCACCTCCTAGCTGGACTCACCAAGAATTCCAAGAGCTCCTGAATAAGAAAGTGGAAACGGCAATAGACCGGCACCCGATAATTGTGGCAGGCGATTTCAATGCGTGGGCGATGGAGTGGGGTAGCCGCAAAACAAACGCCAGGGGGACAGCTCTACTTCAAACCTTTGCCTCGCTAGATTTAGCGCTGGCTAATTGTGGAGGAATCAGCACTTTCCGCCGGAACAGTAAAGTGTCTATCATCGACCTTACGTTCCCGAGTAATTCACTGACTAGGCGTGTTAAATGGAAAGTCAGCGAACACTACACACACAGTGACCACCAAGAAATTATTATAGACTTAGTAGAGGAAAACGGAAACAGGGGCACGAATTCTAAAAGGAGCGGCAAACACCCACCCAGTTGGAAACAAGCGACACTTGATATAAATATTTTTAATTTGGTCATGACGGAAGCCGTAAAC
The DNA here is from genome assembly GCF_001687245.7 of Rhagoletis zephyria. Taxonomy (NCBI): domain Eukaryota; kingdom Metazoa; phylum Arthropoda; class Insecta; order Diptera; family Tephritidae; genus Rhagoletis; species Rhagoletis zephyria. Next base: position 397,593 of record NW_016157273.1, on the reverse strand, counting down.
CAGCCCAGAGAGGAGAACTCTGCAACAGAAGCGGCCACTAACCTCAGGGCACATCTCGTTACAGCTTGCAACGCAGCTATGCGGAACATGCCGCAAACAAGTATATTGGTGGAACGACAACATATGCGATCTAAGGGCCAAATGCCTGAAAGAAAGGCGCCGAAGCCAAAGGCTACGGAGGTATCCCGGTGCCGACAGGAGGCAAGCTAAGTATAGAAACCTTCGCAAGCAACTAAGAAATGCAATTCGAAAAAGCAAACAAGCCTCCTTCCAAAAGTTATGCGACGAAGCCGACGAAAACCCATGGGGTAGCGCCTATAAGGTGGTAATGTCAAAAATTACAACAACTCCACAGGAAAACTGCCCTGTTCTTCTCAATAAAATTGTTCGGACCCTGTTTCCTCACCGCAAAACAGTGGAGAAGCCGAGAAAACCATCACACATTTGCGATGTTGATGAGGTTACGCCGGAAGAAGTCGTGGTTGCAGCAATGAAGCTTGGATACAGCAAATCTCCAGGCATTCCGAACAAGGCACTGAAAATGGCAGTATCGGAAAATCCACTAAAGTGTTCCAGATGTGTCTTGAACAAGGCGTGTTCCCGAGTAGCTGGAAAATACAAAAATTAGTTCTGCTTCCGAAACCAGGGAAACTTCCTGGAACACCAAGTTCGTACCGCCCCATATGCCCACTTGATAGTATGAGAAAGCTCCTAGAACACATCATACACAGCAGATTGGAGGCCTTCGTCGATGGTGAAAGAGGACTATCAGCAAACCAGTATGGTTTTCGCAAGCGGAAGTCGACAACGGCAGCAATAACTAAAGTAGTATCGATAGCAACAGAAGCGATCGCCGGAAAGCGTTGGAGAGGTGGGGCGAAGCAGTATTGCGCAGTTGTGACACTGGATGTTAAAAATGCATTGAACTCAGCAGATTGGGGTCACATTCTAAATGTTCTCGACAGGCACTCCGTCCCCGGATACATATATAATATTATAAAAAGCTATCTCGATAATAGAATCCTGGAATACTCCACGGAAGTGGGGAAAAGAAAGTACATAGTCACTGCGGGAGTGCCTCAGGGTTCAGTGCTCGGGCCAACATTGTGGAACTAATGTATGATGGCGTACTTAGGCTACCACTCCCGATTGGAGTAGAAATCACTGGGTTCGCCGATGAACAGCGCTGACTGTGGTGGATAAAATGCTGCCAGATTTAGAGGCAAAAGCGAACGCGGCGATAGAGCTGATCATCGAGTGGATGGAGAGTGTCGGCCTATCGATTGCTCCAGAGAAAATGGAAGCTGTCCTAGTCAGCAGCCGCAAGAAACCAGAGGTAGCCTGTTTAAACGTAAATGGCCATGTAATCAAATCCTTGCGGCAACTTAAATATCTTGGCATTATAATCGACGACAGAATACACTTCGGTTCGCATGTGGAATACGCGACAGTAAAGGCGTCAAGAATATCCGGTGCCCTCCAACAAATTCTCCCTAATATAGGTGGACCACGAAGCAAAAAGCGTGCTCTCCTGGCGCAAGTAGTTACATCCATACTGCAGTACGCAGTCCCAGTTTGGGCAAAAGCGATGGAAGTAAACTCATAGACGAATTTTTGCGGGATACTTTTTTAAATAGGCCAAAATTTTATATTTTCTATGAAGTTTTTTTCGTTCAAAAATAGATTTTCATTAATGACGTTTTCTAAATGTTATAAAAATCGCTACTTAAGCGTAAAATTAGAGCATTTTATTTTTTGTGAATGAAGCAATGAACATATATAGAGATCTCACCAAAGCAGTGTAATAAGAGCTTTAACAGACGGCAGCGTTGATTCGGATAAACTCGGGAATTAACTGCAGTTAATCCGGATAAAGTCCCAGTTAATCCCGATCAACTCGGGAATTAACTGCAGTTGATCCGGATTAAGTCCCAAATAATCCCGATCAACGCTGCCGTCTGTTTAAGCTTTTAGGAGCAATTGTTTAGTTAGCTAAAAAAATGCTTTAAGCAAGATCTTAATATATATATATAAATTAAATATATCTCTTTCATATCACATATCTTCATTTGTTAATATAAAAAGAAAGAAGATCTCAATGTAGTTTAAAATACACTGTTTAAAAAACTAAATTTGATTTATTTAAGGAAATTTTTATGAATTTTACTGAAAAGACTTTAAATACACTCTAATTTTTTTTTGTTTATTTGCGCATATTAAGAAAGGTAACCATTTTCCTCTTTTAATGTGTGCAAATTTACACACCCTGTAATAAAATTAAACACTGCGTCTTTACTTTAACATACCAAATTTGTCGCAGAGCGCAAAATAACACATAAAATGTTTAAAATAGAGTAAATGTAAGTTCCTAATGTCTATTATTTGTAGGAAATGTATTTTTAGTTTCAAAATTTTTGCAACTTTAAACATTTCATGTGTATATTTTAAAGAACTCAAGTTCAAAATCGAATCCTGAACATCTTATACGTATGTATAATTATACAGATTCCTGTTGAAAAATAGATATTTTTCAGTAGTAGTTTTACACACACTTTTCATAGTGTACAGGTACAAATGTAACATATTAATTACTATTTTTTATACTTACTTTGCAAAATACTT
>NW_016157273.1:392673-394946 GCF_001687245.7 Rhagoletis zephyria | reverse complement strand
TTTGTTTTCAATAAATTTCAATTTCGATAAAGTTGCTGTAACAATGGCAATGGCCCAGTGAGCAGAGCACTTTCGAGCCATTCAAGAGATCCGAGTTCAATCCTCGGCATCGAATTTTTTTATAAATTTTTCTTTAGTTTTATTGCTTAAAAAATTTATATTTTTTTTTATTTAACGTTTGGAAACTTTTTTGATTCATCTTGTTTCAGTCTCTCAAATTTTTAGTTTTTCCTGTTATAAAAAATATTTTTTCATTTCGTTTAGTTTTTAGAAAACTTATTGCTAAACGATAAATATAATAACACTATTAGCACATCTTTCAATTACTCATTTGAAATACAGAAAAGAGCTTTCAAGATAGTTGCAAGATAGTTGTCTCTCGACAGACTGAGGTGAGTGGAAAGACAGGTGCCAGAATTGGCCTGTTATTGGCATTGTTTGTCTTTCAGCAAACAGTTTATAAAAATTTAATTTAATTTAAAAAAAAATTTTCCTTTGTAAAGCAAAAAAATCTATAAATCAAAAGAAAATTACATCAAAAAAGGAAAAGAATTCAATAAGAACAGTTTAATAAAATTGAACAAAAAAATAAATAAATAAAAAAGGAAAAAAAATTTCCTGCCCTAGCACTCGAACTCGGATCTCTCGAATGGCACGCATTGCTCTGCTCACTCAGCCATTGCGTCTGTTGAGCCAGTGCGCGCAAAATGATATAAATACTTATTTTTATATTTTATTTCAAACTGAACGAAAAAAGTCAGTGATGCCACAAAAATAAAGGGCCGCAACTGGGGCCATACTTAAATTTTGTATTTCATAATTTTTAACTCTGAGAGGAAGCATTAATTAACAGATTTAACGATCATTAGTTAAGTGCCCGTTAGAGCTAATTTAAGGAACGTTTCTGAGTGCGGCTGTTAGTGACACTAACACAGCGAAGATAGCGAAAGAAGAAAGAGGTACGTCAATGGAAAAATTCAACATCGCTAGGAAAACTCGACTAAAGGAAGATGGACGTACACACTAGTCCCAAAGATACAGAAATGGCTTAATAGAACACATGGAGAAAAAAACTTCACATAACGCAGTTCCTCACAGGCCACGGGTGTTACCGAAATTATTTACACCGTTTCGGATTAGATGACTCTCCGTTATGTCCAGAGTGTCAGGAAGTTGAAGACGCTGAGCATGTAGTATTCGTTTGCCCGCGTTTTGCTGAAATCAGACGCAGAATAGTATCCCTTTCTGGTTGCCCGCTACGACCTGAAAATATAGTTGACGTCATGATGACGTCGAAGCATGCTTGGGATGTGGCAAGCACCGCAATAACCGAGATACACCAGCAGCTAAGACGGGATTATGGCATAAGAAGATCCATGGCAAGAAGGTAAGAACCTATTAAGCTGGCATTTCAGGGTACTATTTTATATATATATGAGGAAAATTTGAAAGTTAGGGGGAGGCTCGAGCACCCCCCTGCCCCTACCTGGCTACGCCCATGCGAATGGATGTAGTTACGCGAAGCACGCTTGCATCATTTATACATATATTTACGGTGACCATATTTATGAAAGCCGAATACGGGACAAAAACTAAATTTGAAACTTTTTTCCGCACTGTTTTCCCTGAAACAGTATCCTTATAACATCAAAATTTTGTAGGATAATTTTCTCGAGATTTTTACCCCGTAAAATTTGTTAAAAATTTTCGTTAAATTTTAGTATAATAAAGTGCAATTTTAAGTCGGTAAGGCTTACCACTAATTTTTGGCAACTTTTTTTGTTGACGGTGTTACGCATTTTTTCATTTAAAGTATGTATGTTCGAGCTTTTTTTTTTGAAAGAGAAGCAAATGAGCAGCACTTTTCACTCGCACTTTATTATACTCAACTTTAATGAATTACAAAACTGCAAACCAAATTTTTTTCTAAAGACTCTAATTAAAAAGTTTGAAACTTTGAGGAAACATTGCAGAATTAATTTTTATAGTTTTTGCACAAAGTTGAAAATTTCGTATTAAAAGAGCGGTACTTTCTTATTCTTCTTTTTTGGCACTGTAACAGCCTAAGCGATTTTGGCCGAGTTCAGCAAAGCACGCCAGTCGTTTCTCCTCTGTGCCAACTGACGCCAATTGGAAACGCCAAGTGAAGCCAAGTCCTTCTCCACCTGATCTTTCCATCGCAGTGGAGGCCTCCCTCTTCCTCTGCTACCACCAGCGGGTTCCGAGTTGAATACTTTCAGAGCTGGAGCGTCGGTGTCCATTCGAACGACATG
>NW_016157273.1:377715-391564 GCF_001687245.7 Rhagoletis zephyria | reverse complement strand
TGTGCGTACGTCTAAAACACTGGAAGCGTGCCTTCCGTCTATCACAACATGATCGATTTGGTTTCTCGTTTTTCGATCCGGAGACAGCCAGGTAGCTTGATGGATCTTTTTATGCTTGAACCTAGTACTGCATACTACCATGTTTCGGGCCCCGGCGAAGTCGATCAGCCTCAATCCGTTGTCGGACGTTTCGTCGTGGAGGCTGAATTTTCCGACGGTGGTTCCAAAGATCCCTTCTTTGCCCACCCTGGCATTGAAGTCGCCAAGCACGATTTTGATATCATGACGGGGGCAGCGCTCGTACGTGCGCTCCAAGCGCTCATAGAAGAGATCCTTGGATGTCTCATCCTTCTCTTCCGTCGGGGCATGGGCGCAGATGAGCGAGATGTTGAAGAAGATGTTGAAGAGCGGTACTTTAATAAAATAAATAATAAACATTAAATAAACTAAGGAAAAAAGACAAAACTTACTAAAATGTCGAGTCCTAATTTCTATTTTGGCCACTGTATGTATTCCTCGATTCGAATCATAGGCATTCAGATTAGAAGATTATAACTGTTTATAAAGAAAATTACGATTATATACCAACATCACTTAAAACTCGTTCATAGGCATGCCATTTTAATGAGAAGTTAAGGCGTCANCGGGACAAATAGAGGACATTAAAAGAAATACAGAACATTTGGCGTCCCGTATAATATAAATTAATTAACAGGACAATGGGCCAAAAAAGAGGACTGTCCCGTATTATACAGGACGGATGGTCACCGTACATATATTGCTTGGTAGCGGCAGAGCTGAAATGCGCAATGAGTTCGTTCATACATACATATATATGTATACACACATACGTGCATTCAAACATACATATATACATATTTAGGTATTCGTACCCGTCATGCGTCGCTTTATTTCTTTTTTCCTCTTCCCTATACTATCTATATTTCCTTCTTACTCATGTAACGTTTTCAGTTTTAAAAATTTCACTCTCCATTCTTGCGATACCGCCGCCTAAGAAGTTTCACTTCAAAAACAAGGGAATATGCTATTAAAAGACATTTTAATTATTTCACAATAATATGAAATATTTTGAATGTCACGAATTTCAATATTGGGCACGTTCAGAAGGCGCAACAGCTCAGTAACTGTTGCGATTGNTCTATATTTCCTTCTTACTCATGTAACGTTTTCAGTTTTAAAAATTTCACTCTCCATTCTTGCGATACCGCCGCCTAAGAAGTTTCACTTCAAAAACAAGGGAATATGCTATTAAAAGACATTTTAATTATTTCACAATAATATGAAATATTTTGAATGTCACGAATTTCAATATTGGGCACGTTCAGAAGGCGCAACAGCTCAGTAACTGTTGCGATTGCACCTTCTGAACGCGTTGTTCTGTACTTCTGATCAACTGAAAAGTTGCGTGTTAGATGATCGTAATATTTTTCTGATCATTTGAGACAACATGTTGGTATGTTACTTTGAGAGTGGAATTTGACAGTTATTGTATCAAGCCGTTCAGAAGACGCATAAGGATCACTGATTTTTTTAGCAACGGCTGCACTCAACTGCTGCGCCTTCTGAACCTACCCATTGACGTGGGTGAATCCAAATGAATTTTTTTTATTTGAGTTTCATTACTTCAATATTGTCATAACTCAGAAAACTTAAAACTCGAGAAAAACGGCATTAAAGTTTTGACTTTACATATACTTCCAGGGGAGAAATAATACATATGTTGTTGTAATGACTACTAAAGCTATGAAATATTTACACATCATAAGAAATAGGTAACGTGCATTCTTAACTTGATCTTTTGTTTTTAGCGCAGTAAAATTAGCAAAAGTTGGTAGGAAATTTGAAATAAATTTGTAACAGCGATTTTTTGATGCAGTTTACTTCTATTTGACACGTAGATCATGGATCCACGTCTTGCCCCCAAATTTAATTTGGCAACATTCCGCCATCTTGGATTTAAGTTTTTTTTGTTTTTTTGCGATTTTCAAACTTATTTTGCATTTTTCGTAAAAAATTGTTAAATACAAATATGTAGAGAATTTAATTACCCACATTTGTTATATAGAAGGTTTTTTACAAATAGAGTTATTTATTGTAAAAAATTAGCAAAAACTGCGAAAAAGTTTTACCTTGTCACGGTTTTTGCCATTTTTTGACAATTTCTGTTCAAAATACATAGCATATTGAAATTCCAGAGTTGTAGAGAATTTCAGTCTTCACAACTTGTATACCTAAATTTTTTTTGTACGCCGCTTAGATCACGGCTGAGAACGTGCCAAACATAGCGATTAGCCCAGTAAAATTAGATAAATTTGGTAGGAAAAAAATAAAAAAATTGTAACAGCGATTTTTTGATGTAGTTTACTTCTATTTGACACGTAGATCCTGGATCCACAGTCTTGCCCCTAAATTTCTTTTGGCAACATTCCGCCATCTTCGATTTAAGTTTTTTTGGTTTTTTTGCGATTTGCAAGCTTATTTTGCATTTTTCGTAAANTTTGATGTAGTTTACTTCTATTTGACACGTAGATCCTGGATCCACAGTCTTGCCCCTAAATTTCTTTTGGCAACATTCCGCCATCTTCGATTTAAGTTTTTTTGGTTTTTTTGCGATTTGCAAGCTTATTTTGCATTTTTCGTAAAAAATGGTTAAATACACATATGTAGAAAATCTAATTTTCCACATTTGTTATATAGACTGTGGATCATGGAATCTACGTGTCAAAGAAGTAAACTGCATCAAAAAATTGCTGTTACAATTTTTTTTTTAAGAAAAAGTCTAATTTTACTGGGCTATTTTTTACAAGCTTTTATTTAACTTCACTTGTATGTATGCATGTATGTATCTTTGTATGTCCTGGAACTTTGCAGTCAATATTTAACAAACTTCCCGATGAGCTACATACTTGAAACTTCAAACTTAGCTCAGTACTCGAGGACAATGCAATATAAAAGATGACTTAGTCCGCTAGGTGGCGCAGGAGTCGAGATATTTGTAAAACCCGCATTTATAGTCTTATTTGGTTCATATTTGGAACATATATTACTAATATGAAAAGAAATAAATTCAAAAAAAATTTGCCGCTAGGTGGCGCAGGAGTCGAGGTATTTGTAAAACCCACATTTATAGTCTGATCTGGATCATATTTAGAACATATATTACTTATATGAAAAGAAATGAATTCAAAAAAAAAATTTGCTGATAGGTGGCACAGGAGTCGAGATATTTGGAAAAACCGTATTTATTATCCGATTAAGTTCACATTTCGAATGCATATTGCTTACATGAAAAGAAATAACTACACAAAAAATTTTGGCAGCTATGTGGCGCGCGAGGCTATATAATTAACAAATCGGCATCTGTGCTCCGATTTGGTTTATATTAAGAATATGTGTATTAGCTATTTAATTGAAATACATTGAAATTTTGTTTGTTAAGGTCAAATCTAGCACGTTAGTTAAAAAGTGTAGATAAAAAGCAGGGTGCGGAAAATTTTCTTCGCATTGAAAGAAATGGACAGAATGAGAAATATACAGACAGTATAATATTGCCCTCGGCAGGCAATGGCAAACCTCCGAGTGTATTTCTGCCATGAAAAACAGCTTCTCATAAAAATACAATCGCCGTTCGGAGTCGGCGTAAAAACTGTAGGTCCCTCCGCTTTGTGTGACAACATCAAGGCGCACGCCACAAATCGGAGGAGAAGCTCGGCCAAACACTAACATATGTGTAAGCGCCAATCTATTATTATTATATAATATTAATTGCAAGGTTTCAAAAAACTAAAAAGTAGAAAATAAAATTATAGTTAAAAAAATAAAAACACGCTTCTATTAAAACAAGAACTAAAAAGTATAAAATAATTTATAGATATAGCGATTCCGTTTAAGAAGAATGGGAAGTTCCTTAACTTGATTTAATTTAACTTTTTTAAATTAGCTAAAAATAGTATTAAAGAGATTGGCCCGTAGTCATAGTCAAAATAAAGTCCACCGTAAAGTTTGTTGCAATTTTTTACAGATATCGCATTGAAAATTATGTCAATATGCTGCCACTAACTTTACAGTGGACTTTATTTTGACTATGACTACGGACCAATCACTTTAATCCTATTTTTAGCTAATTTAAAAAAGTTAAATTAAATCAAGTTAGGGAACTTCCTATTCTTCTTAAACGGAATCGCTATATCTATAAATTATTTTATACTTTTTAGTTCTTGTTGTAATAGAAGCGTGTTTTTAGTTTTTTAACTATAATTTTATTTGGATTATGACACTTTTCTACATATACATATCGTTACATGAAATGCAAAATCGTCACTAAAAAAAGTCGTGAGTAATGTTTTATTTTCATAAAACGATGTGGGGAGTTGTAATTCGATGGAATCTATCATTTAAATCAAAAAGTGTATTTTGAATTTTTATGAGTTACGACTTTTTGCATTTCAGCGGCGATGTTTGTTACGTCTTTTTGCATTCATGTGGCGATATGTGTTAAATATATGTTAAAAAATGTTTCACTTATGGTAATTTCCTCCTGGGTTGCTCATGCGGAGCAGTTCTCTTGTGCTCACCAACACAGACACAGTTTAACTTTTGCTGCCCAGTGATGCCGGGACGTAATGAAAATATGTATCGTAGAAAAAACAAAAAATGGATCAATTGTTTCACAAATTATTTATTTAAGTATCAAGTATTTTATTTTACCTTACTAATTTTACCTTTATGGAGAGCTGGAAATAAAACTTTTCAGAAAAATGTTTGCTAAAAAATTATTCATACGTATATCTTAAATTGTAGATTTTCACAATTTGTAAAATATTTTTAGTTCACTGTCTAGTTTATATAAATATGTACATGCATATAAGTGTTATAAGTGCCATAGCAACGAATTCGAAATATATGCACCCTATTTTGGTTTTAAAAGTTTTTTTTTTCAGAACCTAAACTTATAGAATTCGTTGATTTTATTAAAACTGCGGAAAATGTAAAACCAAACTTACGTCAATAAATGCTCAACTTAAAAAAAATTAGCTCTTCATATCAGCTACTAATAATATTATTTAGATTTTTTTCGACCGTTTTAGCTCCAAACGAAATATTTCTCTGGCAACACTGGTTGGCGTTTCGTCACGCTCATGGTTGCCGCATTATAGAAATGTAGTAAAAGTGGATATTTTGCGTGCATGGGCTTTTTGGCCTCTTTTGCTTATACGTATAGTGAAGAAATTGATCTTAGAACTTTTTAGTAACTAATAAGTATAAGTTTTCGATGTTTAGGTTTTATTATTTTCATAGGAGTGTGTTTTCACATAAATAGGTACATATATAGTTCTGAAAAAGAGATTACCTCATAAATATTAACCATTATTTTTGGGTATAAACAAGCATTTAAATTTCTTATATATTTATATCGGTAGAATCATATAAAATAAAGCGTTTGTGTCCTTTTTATAAAAATCCTGAAGCAAGCAATTTTAACTCATGTATGTACATATAGTATATTACCAACATTTATTAACTCAAACTGTAGTTCTCATACAGGGTCATACATTTTGTGTTTGGTTTGTAGCCAACGCATGCAAATAATCTAAAAGCAAAGTACATTAAAAACACGCTACTTTTTACTTTGGGTATTTTTTGTAATGTTCGTATATAAAATGTGGCAAGCGTGTGCCAATATTACGAATAAAAAACAATCAACAGCCTATCACGACGCAATTTTCGTCAAATATGAATCAGAGAGCTACAGCAGCTGGGTCGCTTCTGTATACAGATGTATGTATGTTCTTGACGATTTGCCATTCTATCCCAACAGACCAAATATCCGCATACGATACCGTAAGCAAATATTTTGCGGACGCTGTGCGGATGAAACTAATGAAAACGATAATCGCTAACCGAACTTTTTTTAGAACTTTTCCACAACGTATCGCTCTGTTTGTGGCACGCAAAGTACCGTTCTAAAAGATTTGTAAAATATGGATCTTTTTCCCTTTGCTATTTTGGTCTTCCCATCTAAAAAAAAAGAAGTTTTTATTTTTATGTGAAATTAATGTACTGAATAATTTATGACAATCTAACAATCCATTTACCGCCTCTTTACTAATATTATTAGCAGACACACATTTTGTTAAATTAAACGGTTCTGAAAACTTCCCTTTTATGAAAAATTATGGATCCAGTGAACTATTGAAGAAACATTTACTTTCACAAATTCTTCGCCAAATTGAACCTTAGTTTTTGTGGCGGTTGGGATGCTTTGCATCGGCGGTCGGCATACTAACCCATTAAAACAATTCCATGAGTCAGACAGTGTGCGTTGAAAGAACCGCTCAGCAGAGTGAGAACTCTAGCGTGTCTAAATCGGAGTAAATCATAGTAAACCGTAAAGAAAATAAAATTCCGTAAACTTTTTATACATTATTCTTTTACATACATACATATATTTACTTAGATGTATACAGGGTGTCCCAGAAGTAACCTGCCAAACTTTAGCGGAAGGTAGGCGGGGGCGGTGAGCTCCCTGATAAACCAAAAATTTTTCAGGTAAAAGTGTCACCGTTTTTGAATGAATTTTCTTTAACTGCATCTACAAACCAGGCTATACTTAGTAAATTTTTTATGTAAAATACTTCCAGATAGTTGCTTCTCCATACTCAAATGCAATGTAGTTAAAATATATTAAGGAACCATCATAAAATTAGAACTATTTTGGGATTTTTTGATATTTTCTTCCCCAACTTTGACTATCTGTGGTGAAAAAAATGTACTGAGCTATAACTTTACATTACACCAAAAAATTGCTCATTTAATAAGGATTTCAGAAGTGTGCCACTCTTACTGATTCGAATAGAAAAAAAAGTTATAGCCGCTTTTGTGGGCAAAGGACTGAGACACGCTAGAATGTATTTAATAGATTTAAATTTAAGTTGCTCTTGTTACCGACCAATGACATGCTAAATAGTACCAAGGTACATTATTACCTGCTCCTGACATTATTTTATGTTACTTACCGGAATTCGGACTAGAGTCTATAACAAGGGCTATATCTATCAATATTTTTTGTGAAGGATGGGTTCACGTGAAATAAAATATACATGAGTTGGTTGAAGAAAATTTTTTTCATTTATTGATAAAATTTGCTCAAATTGGCGATCTTCTACTCTAATACAAGCTCGGCACTTTTTAAGAAAAGACGCTTATAGAGATATCTAACTCAATTGGGCTATCTCAGCAGCAGCTCCATTTATTTGTTCCCGCAAATGCTCTTCGTTTTGAATTGTTTTTGAATAAATTTTGTCCTTAGGACAGCCCCAGTAGAAAAAATCTAATGGAATCTGGCGATCGCGCGCCACGTGATTTGCTCGTATCGCCCAATCCATCGGCGAGGATAAGTTTCGTCTAAATGAGCTCTTACTTCACGCCCGTAGTGAGCAGGGCACCCGTTATTTTGCAGCCATAGTCTTCGCCCCAGGTTTAAGGGTATATCTTCTAAAAGAGTTGGAAGCCGTTCCTGAAGGAACTCTAAATAACTGTGAGAGTTGAGCGTTGGCGGCAGTTCCATAGGTCTAAATAACTGACAATTAAAAATACCGCACCATAAATTTATTTTGTACTGGTACTGCGAACGATCTTCTCTCATTTCGTGAGGATTGTCTATCTGCCAACTGTGAAGGTTATGTAAATTAAAATAACCATCACGTTTGCATGATGATTCATCGCTCCAAATTATTTTATTAAAAAAGTTGGGGTCTGATTCATGCATTCGCAACATTTCACGGCAAAATCTAACCCTCGACAGGTAATCTCTTTCCTGTAGAGCCTGAACACGTTGAATGTGGTAGGGATGAAATCGATGGTCTTTTAAAGCTTTGTGAACTGTAGTTTTTGGTATTCCCGTCCGTCTTTCCATCATTCTCACTGAAGTCGATGGAGCTAGTTCCACTTCCTCTAACACAGCTTCAACATCTACCGTTGCAGGACGTCCTGTTTCGCCGCCACGCCTTCCAGGTATGCGACCTTAAAAAAGTGAAAAATGATAGTTAACAAGCAAGCAAACAAGAAAGGTGTAAAAATCACTTACCTTCATATATTTCTCTATGGGTCCGGGCGAATACTTCACGACCCGGATGTCGACGATTGGGGTATCGCTCTGCATAGAGTCTTTGAGCAGCTCTGGCATTACAGCAAGCTTCACCGTAAATTAGGTGAATATCCGCATATTCATGCGACGTATACTGCGTGTTCTCTGTCATAGTATTAATAACACAATGTTCGAAGGGTCCAATTTCACAAAATCCACTTTCACTAATTCCGGTAAGTAACACAAAATAATGTCAGGAGCAGGTAATAATGTACCTTTGTACTATTTAGCATGTCATTTGACGGTAACAAGAGCAAATTCAATTTAAATCTATTAAATACATTCTAGCGTGTCTCAGTCCTTTACCCACAAAAGCGGCTATAATTTTTTTTTTCTATTCAAAACAGCAAGTGTGGCACCTTTCTGAAATCTTTATTAAATGAGCAATTTTTTTATGTAATGTAAAGTTATAGCTCAGTACATTTTTTTTCACCCGAGATAGTCAAAGTTGGGGAAGAAAATATCAAAAAGTTAAAAATCCAGAAATAGTCCTAATTTTATGATGGTTCCTTAATATATTTTAACTACATTGCATTTGAGTATGGAGAAGCAACTATCTGGAAGTATTTTACGTAAAAAATTTACTAAGTATTGCCCGGTTTGTAGTTGCAGTTAAAGAAAATACATGAAAAGGCACGATTTTTTTGAAATTCGAAAAAATGTAAATATTTCAAACACGGTGACACTTTTACCTGAAAATTTTTTGTTTATCAGGGAGCTCACCCCTCCCACCTACCTTCCCCTAAAGTTTGGCACGTTACTTCTGGGACACCCTGTATAACATGGAAAAATAAGAAAACGGTTTTATTACAATCATTGGTGTAGTTTTCTGTTGAAAACTATTTACACTCGAGCATGCGGAAGCCGAATAATTCATTTTTCATAATTATTTACTGTTGAATATTAACTATTGTTTGTGATAACGGTGGTTAAAATTATAAACAAGTATAAAGTTTACATATGAAAATACTTATAAACTAAAAGCTATTATAATTCACACGAGAGAAACAGAACATGGATAAGTATTCAAAATTTATTATTTGTATTTAAATGACAAATAACAAATAACAAATTCCTATTAAAACGACCTTTAGAAGGCGCAAATGTAACCAATAGCTCGATTTCTTACTACCTGGAGCATAATATGCTATNAACAAATTCCTATTAAAACGACCAATAACCTTTAGAAGGCGTAAATGTAACCAATAGCTCGATTTCTTACTACCTGGAGCATAATATGCTATTGGAACTAATAATGTATCAAGTACGAAAGCGACAATTTTCACCGACCCCGCTTCAGGGAAACGTTAAATGTGCGACGCGCTGCGATTGTGTGCTTGGTGGTCGTTAGCTGGCAGCTAAAAGCTGCGCGTTCTGCCCATGTATACATTCGCATTCGCAAAACATTCGAATCATTTGATGCGAATGCGAATGTCGAATGCAAATGTGTAAAATGATGCGAATCATTCGCATAACGAATGCGAATGCAAATATTCGCAACATCCCTGATGTATGTATACATTAAGTTTGTGTGTACATACCAGAGCTGTGAAACTGTGAAATCATTTGAAATTTTAATCATGAAATATTTACAAGTAGGGTTTCCTTCTTTTTCGCTTTGCCTGGTAGTATGGCTTATATTTTTTCAATCTACAATCATGAAAAAAAAATTGATTTCACACAGAAAAGTGGTAAATACCTGAATGAAAAACTGAGTATGCTGAAGTAAACAGAATTCAATGCTGAATTAGCTTCCAGACGAATGAACACTTTGCTACGTGTGCATTCTCTAATTCAGTTCCAATCAAATTTTATACACTAAGAAAAATATCTAATTTTAGATGATGGAATAATGAGCTGTATGAACTTAAAACGATATTGACATAGTGTCGCGTATTAATGCACAGCGGCCACGCGGGCTAAGCCATATCCTACGAATGGATGCTTATGCAACTTTAATAGCTAAAAACGCTGTATCAAGACCGCTGTTCAGCAGCCAGCCTTCCGAATCTCGATTTATATATTAACAAGCCAAGCTCACAAAAAATTTCAATCGATCTGCAGTATGATGAGTTTTTTGGTCATGAGCTCTCCGTCTAAGAGTGGCGTTGTTTGAAATTTTATTATTGTGCTGAACTGATTCTTGATAATAATTTTAGGAAAACTGTAACTTAAACTCGCTATATCGCAGCCGTTTGTGTATCGATCGATTTAAAATTTTCACACAATAAACTACAAACTATTCCACATAATTTAAGTTAAACACCACTTCTTAATATTCAGTACAAATTAAACTACAGGTTTATAACTTTTTTATGAGAATTAAGCGGGTATTTGTTTTCAAATGCAAAAGTTGTGTTATAAAGTTTGAAAACAATTTCTTGTTTTAAAACAGTATTGTAGATGACTATCTGAGGAAGTTTGCGAACGTTTCAGATTTAAACACCAAGTAGTTGTAAAGTTATAACAATATAATTATGAAACGCACGGTTAGGAGATTAGCGCGCTCTAAAAAGCTTTATAAAGGCGGATTCACTGTTCGTGTCCGGACAACTTTTTATTTGCTCTCAAAACATTTTTGCCGGAAAGGACGCTGAAGTACAGTTCACCGTTCAATTTGAAGAAAACAGCTGATGATATTGTTGTCTAAATACTAGTTTGAGGGCAAATAATACATGCAATTCGCTACAAACGCATATAAAGGAAAACGCGGCAACCCGAACGATCAGGTCGTTCGAACCGAAAATCAAAATCAATTCGATTCGAACAAAGAGTGTTCTGCACAATTTTGTCGAGCTCGCAATGAGACAGAGTGGAAAAGGAACGCGCAACACTACTAACAAAAAGTGTCCGGACACGAAAAATGAGTCCGCCTTAACTCGGAAAAGTAAAAGCGGCCCCTTTTTCATTAATGATTTCTATGTAAAAAGACTTGATCTTTCGATTGAGACAACTAAAAACAATATTAAGAAGTAAAGAAGTATAAGCTCGGGCGAAACCGAATTTTATATACCCTGCGTATCCCCAGGCATCAAATATCGTCGTTTCAACTTTCTCTAACCTATATTTGCATGATAAGCAGGGGAGTTTTCCCCGATTTCAAACTTTTTCGATAATATGCTGAATTAGAGTTAATGAAATAATTGAACCAAGCTTGGTAGAAATCTATAAAGGGGTTACCGCGATACACCTTGTAGTCATAAAGTGGGCGATGCCACGCCCGATTCCTAAAAGTCTATAGCAGTCCTATTTATTGTTAAGAGATTTTTATAACTATTAACCTGGAGTAAACTAGGGCCTCAGTTATTGAAATATCGGACTTGATCTTTCGATTGAGACAACTAAAAGCAATCATAACAAGTAAAGAAGTATAAGTTGGGGCGAAACCAAACTTTATATACCCGGCGCAGGTATCAAATATCGTCGTTTCAACTTTCTCTAAACTATATTTGCATGATAAGCAGAGGGGGTTTTCTTGATTTCAAACTTTTTCGATAATATGCTGAATTAGAGTTAATGAAATAATTGAACCAAGTTTGGTAGAAATCTATAAAGGGGTTACCGAGATACACCGTATAGTCATAAAGTGGGCGATGCCACGCCCAATGCCTAAAAGTCTATAGCAGTCCTATTTATTGTTTAGAGATTTTTATAATATTTACTTGGAGTAAACTAGGGCCTCAGTTATTGAAATATCGGAGTTTTCGGATGTCTGTAATTTACCATTATACGGGAAGTGGGTTTAATTTTAGTTCGATTTGAATAATTTTCAAAGAATTTCTTCCTTGTTGTAAGGTTACTAAGTGCACAGAGTTTGGTAGAATTTGATGAATCGGTTACCGAGATACACATTTGTGGTCATAAGGGGGCGGCGCCACTCCCATTATCCAACAATGTATAATAATNTCCCATTATCCAAAAATGTATAATAATTTAATTTTCTGCTAAGTGGTTATTGTAATTATCGATTTTGAGTATATTAGCTGCAGCAGTTACTGATTTATCGCAGTTTTCGTGTTTCTGTAAATTACCGTTATATAGGAGGTGGGCGTGGTTATTTCAAAAATTTTCAACAGATTTCTTCGCTAGGCCCTAGGCAAGGCTCGTACCGAGTTTGGGAAGAATTGGTGAAGCGGCTACTGAGTACAGCATTTCATCATAAGTGAGCGGGGTCACGCCCATTTTCCAAAAATTTCATAATAATACTATTATTTTACCAAACTATGACCTAACATACTAATTTTTAACAATTTGGATCCAATATTTACTGAAATATCGTAGTTTTTGCATTTTTCGAAAATACCCTTATATGGTAAGTGGGCGTGTTACAGTCCGATTTCGCCCATTTTTAATACCAACCTACCTCGGGTCTCTATTCATTCTGAGCATTTATGTATACATTTGACTATATCTATCTCGATTCGTTTTGGCTGTTACAAACAACCATTATGTGAACAAAATTAATATACCCTTGTGCACAAGTGCGCTCGGGTATAAAAATTACCATAATTGACAAAAATTACAAATAAATTTTCGTTCAGAATTTTCACCATGAAAATGGGAAAATTTTGGAAAACGCATAGTACCCTCGTATAGCCCGTACAAAAATCTCTAGAAATCATAGTTTCCGAATTATTTTCCCCATTTGCTGCCTGCTTCCCAGATGTTTTGCACCGCTCAGCGCGTTTGTGACATTTGACGTGAATTGCCCCATATACATACCCCAATAAAAGAATTAGATGTGCAATATTTCAACATCAACTAGTTTAATGAAAAACCAATATGATGTATTTTGGAACGAATTTAAGTCATCCCTTGTCAAATTTGGTTTGGAGACAAACCGAACGAAAAATGACACTGAAAATGGCACAACGCCGAAACCGGTTTGTCTCCAAACCAAATTTGACGAGGGATGACGGAAATTCGTTCCAAAATACATCATACACCCAAAACCAAAACTAGATCTTTGATGTTTTTTCCCTATGATTGTATTCATTAACTATATCAAAAGAATATAAAATTTGTATATATATACATTAGTTTATAACAAGATAATTTAATTTTACCATTATGTTGAAATTTTCATATAAAATATTTATATGTGCAACGAAACAAGTTGTAGCGGGTGAGCTCCCTGATAAACAAAAAATTTTCAGGTAAAAGTGTCACCGTTTTTGAAATATTTACATTTTTTCGAATTTAAAAAAAATCGTGCCTTCTCATGTATTTTCTTTAACTGCAACTACAAACCGGGCAATACTTAGTAAATTTTTTATGTAAAATGCTTCCAGATAGTTGCCTCTCCATACTCAAATGCAATGTAGTTAAAATATATTAAGGAGCCATCATAAAATTAGGACTATTTCGGGATTTTTAACTTTTTGATATTTGCTTCTCCAAATTTGACTATCTCTGGTGAAAAAAAATGTACTGAGCTATAACTTTACATTACATAAAAAAATTGCTCATTTCATAAGGATTTCAGAAAGGTGCCACACTTACTGTTTCGAATAGAAAAAAAAAGTTATAGCCGCTTTTGTGGGTAAAGGACTGAGACACGCTAGAATGTATTTAATAGATTTAAATTGAATTTGCTCTTGTTACCGTCAAATGACATGCTAAATAGTACAAAGGTACATTATTACCTGCTCCTGACATTATTTTGTGTTACTTACCGGAATT